>NC_056744.1:364709242-364769242 GCF_019279795.1 Protopterus annectens | reverse complement strand
ACAGTGGGTAAAACTGCCTTCCAGTTTATAGCCTGCTACAGACCATCCTCCCAAACCCAGGAACCCCACTCGGCCTTCCTGAGAACACTGGAAAATATGAAGGTCTCTCCAAACACCATTATACTGGGCGACTTCAACTACCCAAACATAGACTGGGAGCATTACTCTAGCTCCAACACCCTAGCCCAAAGGTTCCTAGAATTTATAAACTCAAATGCTATGGAACAACTTGTTACCACTCCCACAAGAGGGGAAAACATACTGGACCTGATCATCACCAACATGTGGACTCTATGCTCCAGACCAGAAGTGTATCCCTCACTGGTAAGATCAGACCATAAACTAATCTCACTGGATATTCACATCCCGACTCCACCCCCTACCCTGAAAACCACAGTGAAAAACTTCTCTAAAGCAAATTTCACACTCCTCAAAACCGAGGTGGAATCCTTCAAAGCCCCCGAGCCTGTGAAAAATATGGTCCAGACCGCAGAATCCTTTATAAACGCATTCTATGAACACCTTCAGGAATGCATGAATCATGCAATCCCAAATAAAACCAAGACCCAATCCTCCAAAGGCAGACGTCCTGTCTGGTGGACCCCAGCCATAAACAAACTATACAATAGAAGGAGGAAGCTACTACATGATAGAGCAAAATCCCAAAAAGGGAAGGCATCTCTGATCAGTATTAGCAAAAAACTACCGGCACTCATAAAATCGTCTAAGGCCAGCTTCGAGAGAAAAATTGCACAGGACACTAAGGATAATCACAAGGCTTTCTTTAGTTATGTTAGGAACCTGGGTGGGAATTCCCAGATATGCTCAGAATTTGTCCAAAATGACAAAAAATACACCGAACCCACAGACATTGCCAACATCCTAGCTGGCAGGTTCAGCGCAAACTTCTACCCCCCTCCCCACCAAAAGGGCAAATGTTTATCCCAGCAGAGTGCTGCCCCCCTGACATCTCAGATGCTCAGGTAAGAGCTGCCCTCTCCAAAGCAAAAAACACAGCATCAATGGGACCAGACGGTGTCCCAGGCTGCGTCCTACATGAACTCCAAGAAGAGCTAAACCCAAACATAGAACTACTGTTCAATCTCAGCCTTACTACAGGATATGTACCCAAAGAGTGGCGTACAGCAACAGTGGTCCCTCTCCACAAAGGTGGTGCCTCAATGGATCCTGGAAACTATCGCCCCATAAGCCTGACTGGCTTGGTCTGCAAAGCTATGGAAAGGATCATCATAGACCTCATAAATAAAGATATTAGGGACCTACAGACACTGGATCCTACCCAGTTCGGCTTTGTTATGGGCAGATCCTGCCTGTTAAACCTGGTTTGATTTCTTTGAAACAGTCACCAAGGCCATTGACGAGGGGAAAGTCCACACAGCCTACCTGGACCTCGCAAAAGCCTTCGATACAATACCCCACTCGGGCATTATAGATAAGCTCACCAGCTTAAATGTAAACCCCTATGTCACTAGATGGGTTGCAAACTGGCTCAAGGACAGAACCCACATGGTTAGAATTGCTGGAGCCATGTCAGACTCCAAACCAGTTACAAGTGGCGTCCCCCAAGGCTCAGTCCTGGGATCTCTTTTGTTCGGTATATATTTCTCGGAGGTACAGGCCAACACGGAAGGACTGTGGCTGACTAAGTTCGCAGATGACTGCAAACTGGGTGCCATAATCGACTCTCCAGCCGACACAAACATCCTCCAAAAGGGCCTCATAGAAACAAACAACTGGTGCCAGAGCCATGGCCTCAAGCTAAACACCAAACAGTGTGTAGTCATCCCCTTTGGCAAAAACAAAGTGCCCACAAATTACCACATAGGTGGTAATCCATTAAGTACAGAAGAAGTAATTAGGGACCTGGGGACCCAAGTTGATAGCAATCTCTCATTTGACAAACATGTGGCCAAAGTGGTTAGAAAAACATTTTATATAGCCCACCTAATCATGAAGGGATTCACATCTAGATCAGGGGAGGTCATCGTGCCTCTTTACTCATCCCTCATCAGGCCCATAATTGAGTACAATGCCCCTTTTGGGATGTACCTTACCAGACACCTGCAGCAACTGGAAAGACCCCAAAAGTACCTCACCAAGAGGATCATAGGGCTCAAACAGATGCCATATGCTGCCGGTTAAAGAAACTCCAGCTCTACTCAGTGGCATACCGCCTGTTCAGAGGCGATCTGTGCCTGACGTATAAAGCCATGTCCAACCCGGAATTAATGGACATGCTGCACCTCAGAAAATCCAAATCCCATTGAGCTACGCGCTCGAGAGACTTGAACCTCAGCACTGAAATAAATAGGACATGCTGGAGGGACAGGTTCATAACCCAGAGGCTCCCTTCACTCTGGAATAAAATCCCAGTCCAGGTTAGGCAGAGTCCCTCATTGACTCTCTTCAAGAGGAATCTTGATGAGTGGATGGGAGATCATAGGTTTACCCCGGTATCACTTCTGTGTCACTGTTAGACAGAGGCACAGTATACTAACCTCGAAAAAGGGCATAGCAAAATTAATTTAAAATGGGTGGCGAAAGCCAAACACACTCTGGCTAGGCTTATAAATGCCCTAGGGCAGATAGCCTAGTATGAACCTATGAACCTATGAATTGACTGCACAAAGCAGAATGTGACAGCTTCAGTCCAATAGGTACTACAATGGCATATCAGAAGCCAAAATGCAGTCAAACATGATACCATACTTGCTTTGTTTGGCAACCCACAGAAATTTGTACCTCTTTGTTCAAAGTTGATTATTGTCTGTGCTAGTGAGCAGAGGAACAGAATGAAGGTTATTTCATATATACACACACACACACACACACACACACACACACACACACACACACACACACACACACACACACACACACACATACAGAAGCAGATTCTCTTGCAGATTTGCAAACTGTTATCAAGCCACTTCTAAAATAGGCGTGAAATATTTCCCTACAAATAAATAAGGAAGTATTCTACTTTTTCTAAAAAACACACCAACAATCTAATAAAAACATCTTTTTATAACCAGATATTATCAAATAAAGCAAACATAGTGGTAATTTGGTAGGCATAATTCAAACAGAGGCAATTTAGTGGGCATAATAATGCCTTCCAGGGTGGGCCTTATAAAGAAATAACCCTTGCAGGGGTGGAGAAGCTTTCTGCCTGCACTGCCAGGCCTCACACTGTCCCTGAGTGGTGCATTATTTATCTGCAATTCTGTAATGTCTGCCATTGGTCATTATTGTTTAGATTTGAAATTGAGTAACAGTAAAAACAGTTATAAACGTATTAATTGCTGAAAAAAATATTTGCAGTAGGGTCGTTACCACTGCGTGGTTTGTAGACATCAAATAGACTTGATTATCCCATAACTATCAAGTTATGGTCTTTAAACTAGTTTTACCTTTATTGTTGTGAATTTAAGTGGTTTAGCAAATAGGCTTTTGTTTTTTTTGTTTCCATATCTTGAACTTATTTAATGATTAGTTTTTTTGGACTTTTAATGCTTTTTAATTAGTTTTCAAACAACTTAATAAAATTGAGTAACATTATGTAAATATCTTAAGTTTAAAAACTTTAGTTGTCTGTTCTAAGTTATATAGAACTAGAATTCCAGTGGATGGGAAACTTCCATCCATACCCCTCTGCGAGGCAGAACAAAGTCCTGCCCTCTTTGGCAGACTTTACTATCCCATCTAACAAACAACTGCCAGTTTGCTTTCTTAACCTCATAGTAACTCCCTCTTCTGTTGTTTTGCTATATATTCACTAGGACAGATACGTAATTCTACCTGTTCATACTACTCCAAAGTAATTAGAAATCTGTGAGTGTGTGTGTGTGTGTGTGTGTGTGTGTGTGTGTGTGTGTGTGTGTGTGTGTGTGTGTGTGTGTGTGTGTGTGTGTGTGTGTGTGTGTGTGTGTGTGTGTGTGTGTGTGTGTGTGTGTGTGTGTGTGTGTGTGTGTGTGTGTGTGTGTGTGTGTACGTGCATACGTGTGTGAGTGTGCGAGTGTGTTTGTGAGTGTGTGTGCGTGTGTTTCTGCAAGCGCGTGTGTGTGTATGTGTGTGTGTGTGTGTGTGTGTGTGTGTGTGTGTGCATGAGTGTATGTGTGCGTGAGTGTGTGTGTTTTTGTGTGGGTATATGTGAAAATGTTTTAAATATTAATACAATGCTGCAATTTACAAGGCTCCTACTAGCCATTTCTTTCATATCACCAAAAGATACCAAACTAGATACCTCTCCCCTGTGGTGGCTACATCAGACTAAATCCATCCCCACCTGCATCATTCAGGATACTCTAATAGCCTTGTTCGCTGCCAACAACTCGTCCTCCAACTCAGCCCATCAAAACATACAATACAGATACCCAAAGGTATGCATTTTAATTTTACAAGCTGAGGACATACATTTAAGTCAAGGACCCTTTCATCTCATACTAGCTACTTTGCATATTTACAATGTAAATAATAATAAAAGTAATAAGCAGACACAGCAAGAAGTCTGGCTACATCATCATAAACACTTTATGCTCACAATAATGAAATCCTGGCTGCAAAAAATGAAATGACTCACGGACACCTCCCTTTATCACTGAAAACTACCTTAGCTTTACTAATAATAGACCAAGGCTTAGAAACAAAGATGGTGTCATGTGATCACACTAGTGAATAAGGAAAGGACATTAGACAGTATCCACACTGAAAGCAGTAACTCCACCCATAAAACAAACCCCATCTGGCCTCCTATCCAAATAATATCTAGGCACACTAAAATCTTTATGGCTACAATATGTATTCTCCCATCATCTTCCATTACAATTCTTGAAACTATACGTGATGAAATACTACACCACACCAATCAGAATATATTTGATATAATGGGTGATTTAACCCTAGACCTATAGACTCTTAAGCCATATTTCTACAATTACCCTATCCAGAAATCTAATTCAGATGGTCACTACTTGATATAATATTGACACATTTCCTGGAAAAAATCATTTGCCAACTGGCTTTGTGAAGAAGGAGATGGATTCCCATCTATGACCAGTGTGACTGTAATTCAATTAGTGATGTTAGAACCAAGCGGGTGGAGTGATAGTGTGACCCACTTGCCTGCCCTAGGAGGCTTTCTATGCATTTTGGAGCATACTTGGCAGTGCTAACTTCCTAATGGAGACCAGGAAACTCAATGCTTATGTCTTGGGGAATTAGGCAGGGATGCTTGGAGGAAGCACCTCTTGTAGTAGTGAGGGGATGGCATCTGTTGTCATCTGATTGCATGCCCTACCATCTATGCATTGTAGAGTATAAGTGTTAAAGACTGAGAATTCTAAAGCAGAAAAGCTTCAAACCTGCCATGATGGCTGTCTGAATAATGCCCCTCCAAGCTAACCTTCTACCCGATGATGGGAACAAATGGGCCAATTGTCCATGGATGGACCTAATGACTGACAGACAGTGGGGGTAAAGAAAAATATATTGCTGTGAAATCCAGGGACCAAGCTGGAGTAGACTGGAATAAGGACCCTAATAATAACAGTAAACACAAACACAATAAAAACTTCAAGAAAGACGTGGATCAGCAGCAAGAAAGCAAAGGGCAACTATTGTAGGTGTAGACAAAATGCTGTAATATCAGATTTCTAGTGAATAATATAATATGCAAAAAATGCTAATACGATGTGTAAGGTAGAATAATATTCTAACCACAGCAGAAATGTAGTGGTCAAAGGAAAGTTTGTTAACACTCCAGATGCATAGTCCCTGATGACTGGGTCAGATTTAAGTAGGATATTATCTTTATGAGCAAACATTTGTTTGTTCTATCACTCACTGCAGAATTTCAGTATCAGAATGGGGTTTGATAACAGCTGCCATTTTGCAGTCATCTTTACTTATAGTCCCTTTGTGTCAACTTTCATGTCAGAGGAGTATATGCCAAAGAGGAGGTGGCAAGGACAGAGCCATGTGGGATACCTCTGGTGACATTTTTCTGTCCAGATCACATACCCCCAAACTTAACATTATAGATTCTGTCAGATAGTTAATTAGCTATCTAGTAAACTGTGTCTGGGTTAATGTTAAGGTGACAGATTTTGACAATAATCCCAGAATTAAGAATAGTACCAAAGGCCTTGGCAAGGCATGTAGTGTGGACAGTTATTTCCTTTATCCATTGCCTCGGTAATACATTTTAGGAACTCATCTTGGCTGATTTCTTCAAAGCCAAACTGGTTTGTATCAAGAGATATAAATTAATCCAGATGTCAGAATTTAGAGTCACTACCAGAGAAGACTTGAAATGCAGTTTTTGTCAACAGATGGGTGGAGAAATCTAAACTGGGACATCTAGACATCTGTATATTTCCAAAACCATGATGGATGGTAATCAGAACAAGGCTTAATGTTTAAAGACAAAAAGTTATTATTTCTACTCAGGTATGTGAGACTATGTTGAATAAAATCCACGAAACACATCTAGGAATTACCAAATGTAATAAAAGAATGGAAAATGTTTTTTAATATCCTAAAATTTCTGAGAAGAATGGACATATTGTACATA
The DNA here is from genome assembly GCF_019279795.1 of Protopterus annectens. Lineage (NCBI taxonomy): Eukaryota > Metazoa > Chordata > Ceratodontiformes > Protopteridae > Protopterus > Protopterus annectens. Next base: position 364,762,647 of record NC_056744.1, on the reverse strand, counting down.
TTAAGTGAAATTTGTAGCGTATTCAGAAATACAAATCAAAAAGAAGAAATGCCACAAGAATTTGCTCTTCTGTGGATGAAAGTAGATTTGTTTTAGACAAACGAGCACATATTAGTTATAATAAATACACAGTAGGGGTGCCAGGCAGAAACATGATACAAGAATGATTAACACTCTGGGGTACCAGGCAAAAACATGATACAAGAATGATTAACACTCTGGGGTACCAGGCAAAAACATGATACAAGAATGATTAACACTCTGGGGTGCCAGGCAGAAACATGATACAAGAATGATTAACACTCTGGGGTACCAGGTACAAACATGATATACAAATGATTAACACTCTGGGTTGCCAGGCAGAAACATGATACAAGAATGATTAACACTCTGGGGTGCCAGGCACAAACATGATATACAAATGATTAACACTCTGGGGTGCCAGGCAAAAATATGATACATGAATGATTAACACTCTGGGGTGCCAGGCAGAAACATGATACAAGAACGATTAACACCTCTTTGACCCTCTTCAAAAGGAACCTTGATGACTGGATGGGAGATAGGAAATTCACCCCAGTTATCACGTCAGTCGCCCTACTAGACAGGGGACCAGGGAAGTAAATATTCTGTGAAGAAATAGCCAGGGCACTGTTATGGCTAGGCTTGTATAGGTCCTAGGGCCGATAGCCTAGTACCAACCTATGAACCTATGAAAACTCTGGGGTGCCAGGCAGAAATATGATACAAGAATGATTAACACTCTGGGGTGCCAGGCACAAACATGATACAAGAATGATTAACACTCTGGGGTGCCAGGCAGAAACATGATACAAGAATGATTAACACTCTGGGGAACCAGGCACAAACATGATACAAAAATGATTAACACTCTAGGATGCCAGGCAGAAACATGATACAAGAATGATTAACTCTCTGATTACATTATTAGTCTAACAGCTTAAGAGCCTTTAAACGCCTAGCCAATATAACACAGTTTTATCCAGTATATAGCCCCTAGGGGTAAGAGGATGGCACAAATTTGTGCCTGTGCCTTCTTTATCTTACAGTTTGCTCCTGTCCATAAGGGATATAGGTGCTACCCTAGGTGTAAATTTGCAAATCCCCATCCATTAATCCAAACTGCACTTGAAGAGGGCCAGGGAAGGCCTGTTCTTAATGTGATTGTGTTCAAAAGAAGCGGTAATCAATGAGACACTTATCTCTCTCCAGCATGTTTTGTTTGAGTCACCTACTATATTTAGATCCCTAGATTGGGTGACCCTCATGTTGTTTTACTTGCGGATGTGTATCAGCTCCATCATGGCTAGACTTGTGAGTGCCTTGTAGGTCAGGCATAAGTCACCCCTTAATATCATTAGAAAGCAGAGTAAAGGGATAGGGCATTTAGTCTATCTGCATAGGACATGTTTTTACATCCTATATTTTGTTTGTGAGGAACCTGTGAGTTCACTGTAGCTGCTATAAGTGCCTAGTCAAGTACATGCCAAATGGTGCACTGTACTCGATTATTGGTCTAACGAGGGCTGAGTGCAGCTGGACTATAATTTCCTTGGATCTGGATGCCATACCTTTACTTATAAGTTGTGCCATATAGAAGGACTTCCTCACCATTGTGGGCACATTGTGGTCAAAGTTCAGGCTACTACCTATCTGTGTACCTAGATCCCTCAACTCTGAGCCTACTCTTAGGGGTGTGCTATCGGTGTTGTAATTTGTGGGGATATTTGACTTCCCAAAGGGTATGATAATGCATTTTTTTTTTTACATTTAGTTTTAGGCTATGGTTCTGGCACCAGTTATTTGTCTGATCTAGACGCTCCTGAAGGATATCTATATCACTGAGGGATTCAGTGTTTGCCCCCAGCTTGCAGCTGTCAGCAAACTTTGTCATCCGGAGGTCTTTCATATTAGCCTTGACTTCAGAGAAGTATATTCTGAACAGGAGTGGTCACAGCACTGAGCCTTGTGGCACACCACTACCCACTTTAACCACATTTCCTGTCCATGAACCATTTGGCTATCCATCTGGTGAATTAGGAATTTATTCCCAGTTTTGTGAGTTTATAATACCTGAGTGTGGAATTGTGTCAAATGCCTTGGCCAGCTTGAGGTAGATGGTATTTACTGTTTTACTCTCATCCATGGGTTTAGTGACTTTCTCTGAATCCACCAGATTCAGTAGACATGACTTGCCCTTGACAAAGCCAAATTGGGTAAGTCCAGTGTTTGGCGGCTTCCTATGCCATTATTTATCAGGCACATGATTATTATTTCCATGGCCTTACATATAAGACCAGTCAAACTAATGCGTCTGCAATTTCCTGGGTCAGTAGATGATCCCTCTTTATGCAGAGGGATGACTGTTAATGTCCTCCACTCTATCAGGACAAAGCCAGTCTGGAGGCTGTGGTTAAAAAAGATCCTAATGGGAGTGATAAGTCCTGATTTAAGCTGTTGAAGAGGCAACCTAGTATATCATCAGGCCCCACTGAAGACATGTTTTTAGCTTTAGAGAGCATAGTGGCAACCTTCTCTTTGGTGATAATTAGTGGTAGAGTGGTGGAGAGTATTTATTGGGGGAGAACTGGGGGTGATAGGGAGGTAAAATCTGACATTAATTTGTTGACCAGCAGATTTGCTTTATCTTCTGGCTGAGTATAGGTGATGACATCTGCAACTAAATCCATATGTAGTTGGGTGTTGCCTTAAGATGCAGACATAACTGAAAAATGCCTTATGGTTATCCTTAGATTTAGAGGCTATTTTTACCTCAAAGTCTGTTTTCAGAGACTTGACTAGTTCCCTGACTCGTGTTTAGACTAATGAGGAACATTTTGCTCTGTTGTGCACATTATCTCTGACTTCTAGACAGGATTTTCTTTCTGTTGTTGTACAGCTTATTAGTACCAGGGGTCCACCAGGGTGCCTTGTTTTTGCAGTTTGGGTTTATTTTGGTCTGGTACTGCTGTTTCTATGCAGTTGTTGATGTGGTCATACAGGGCTTTTATGTATGCCACTGCATTGATTTCTGTGTTTTCTGGATTTGGGGAAGCTTGGAAACTAAGTATGACATCCTTTAATAAAGAGTCATTTACCTTACAGAAGTTCTTAAAAGTTTTTAGGGTTAGGTGTGGGAGACTATTTTACCTTTATTTCAAGGGAGACTGCTTTGTGATCTGATCTTACCAGAGAGGACATCACACTGGGGGTGGGGGGGTGGGGGGGGGTGCAGCACTCTCCCATTTTTGTGCGTACCAGATTTAGGGTATTTGTTCAACTAGTGGGAGTGTTGAGTAGCTGCTCCAGGGCATTTGAATATACAAAGTCAATAAATGTGGGCCCTCATGTTAGTGGTCATGTATGCCTCCCAATTAATGGACTGGTACTGGGCTGAATCATGAGGGATTCTAATAACTTCAGGTATGATGCATGGGTTTCCTTGTTCATGGTAGGGGACCTTTAGCTAGCAATAATATGGTAATGGATTTTTTCCCATGGTTAGTTGAACATGGAGTAACTCAGGCATGTCATTTTGTTTGACCAGCCTTGAGGTGTGCTTATCCTTCATGTAGATAGATACACCTCCACATTTAGCTCTTTTATGTTCAGTGGGTAGTTCGAATGTATGAACGGCGTTGTAGCCATGCACTTTCTGAGTGATTTCCATGGCTTTGAACTATGTTTCAGTAACTGCACAGGTGTCAACATTCTCCAGGGTGAGGAGAGCTTCCAGGGAGTGCAGTTTTTTGTTGAGACTCCTAGCATTAAGCAGTAACACCTTGAGCTTATACTGAGTAGCTTTTGTTATATTGGAAAGTTTGTTTGTTGGGCAATGCCTAAAAAGGTGCTATGGGATGAATAATGTTTTGGCCAATATCCAAAAGCATAGAGGTGACAGGTGAACACCATCCCTGGCAAAGTAGCATGGCCTGTCAAGCATGTGCTCCCAGGCTGACAAGTATTGCACTCTTTTGGAATGACAGCAGTAGCTAAGCCAATTGTTAAAGTTTATTATTTTCTGCTGGTATTGTGACAACATCCTTGGAGATGGCAGAATGTTTCTCAATGCCAAGCTCATAGCTGACTGTGACACATATTCTGAGAGCTTAATCATATCTATATTCTTATAGTCCAAGGAGGTACATCCCAGTTCATTCACACCCACACGGACTATGGCTTAGTCATACTGGTGCTTAAAGGTAAGTGACTTAAGTGCTTGTTTGATCTGGCAGATCCTGGCCCCTGACAGGCAACTAATCTGTAACCTCCTCCTTATCCAACCTGGTAAGAGGGACATCAGTGTGTCTCACAATGGAGTCTCTTATGACCAGATATCGCCTCTTGGAATGTTTCACCTTATGGGCTTGGTAGATGAGACACAAAGAGATGTGGCTTTATGTGCTGTGATGCAAATTGTCTTGTTTGTGTGCATGCAGAGTTTATGAGAACTGCACCTGAGAGGCCTTTGAGGTTTGGGCAGCTTACATGTGAGCACCTCACCATATGTGGGTCTTTGAGTGTGGTCCTCTGTGGGTGCATTGAGTGATGTGTGTGACTCTCTACAACCCTGCTTTTTGCTTTTTCTGTCTGTATGTGAGAGTCTAGCCTCCAGTGTCAATGTGTAACTACATCTCTCACATACTGTATTTGTCTGTTCTAGAATTAAGAGGTTGTCAGTGTACATGAGGCAATTGTTACATTGTTACATTTCCTCAGGATACCCATGTTCATCAACTCTGCCTCAGGATGCCCATGTCCATCAAGCTGGATCACAGATAGCAGGAAAGCACCAATCCGTGGTTGCAAGTCCTAATGTGTAGTTGCAAGGGCTAGGAGTGGAAGGTGTTTATAATCAGACGAAGGAAAAGTGTTTACTTGATGTAATCTGCAGCTAACCCAGCCAGTAATGCCACCACAACAGTAGTCCAGGGTGCTACAACAAGGTAGATCTAAACAGTGCTAACTAAATGTGTAATGCTGCTCACCACACAGACTAGTAGCCCCATGAGTAAGGCAAAACTGAGGTAAAGTTCTGAGATGTTTTTTTATAGGGAAATTTCAACTTCTGGTGATTGCATGTATACAAAGCACCAGTAACTGCAGCTGTGTGAAGAACAGGTTTGAGCAAAATGGAGGCTTATATATGATCAGAAGAAAGCAAGTTTTACACTAACTGTGCCCTAAGGCCAATCGGGTAATCACACAAAGAGTTTCCCACCAGCAAATCCAAGCTCAAATAGGTGAAATCAACTCTTTCCTGCCACAAGAGTGCATTTTCTGACCCTCTTAATGTAAAATGACTACTTTGGAGCCCAGATGTTAAGGAACCACAAACAGATGCCTAATACTACCTAAGAAGCACTAGACACACTGTATTTCAGTGCAGAACAGCAGCCATTACATTAGTTTGAAAATGTAACTTTAAAGAAGTGCAAAAAATAAATAAATAAATAGCACAGTAAACTTTTGCAGTATAATGAAAATAAGCAATGTTTCCAGATATCTGTGTCTGTACATGGCACTGGCAGGGTGAGCAGCTCCTTGCAAATGTGCTGAACTTATACCAGCACTGGAAGTACAGAAAACTGACTATTGAGCCCACTGGCCAATAAAATAACTACACGTAGAGACCTTTTGTGTGCTGCCCAGCTCAGGCAGACCAGGCAAACACGTACTGCTAGTAGATGAATAATCCCAGCCCTCCTAATGTAAAAGCAGAGTAAAAGAGCATCTGGAGTGAAATGTTACCACAAACAAACTTACACTTAAGGAAAGGTAATAAGTAATTTAGGATAACAGCACTGTACTTTAAACAGCTTATAAAAGTATGATCATTCAGTAAAAGTACTTCGCTTTGTAGAAATTAGCCAAGAGCCACTCAACTGTGCAGAATTTATAAAGGCACTAAAAACAAGGTAAGCTGATTAATAAGCCCTCGGGCCAATAAAACAACTACATGCAGGAATCTCTAGTGTGTTTCCCCAACCTATACAGACCAGGCTACCTCCCACTGCCACGAGATGGAAAATCCTGTGTCATCTTCATGTAAAAACACAAACAAGAGCTTGCTAGGTGTAAACATGCACTACTTTATCCAACAGCTAGCTAGATAATGAAGTCAAAGCATGTAAAACAATAGAACAGACAACACGAGACAAAATGTACTTTTTTGTTCAAAATAACCTCAAGGAAAGGCAAATAAATAATTCAAAATATCAACAGTAGTGTAGAATGTGAGGAGCTTATCAAGCTCAATTTACAGTAAGAGTGGACACATTAAAACTCACCAAGTTTAAAAAGCAGATCCAGGAATGGGAGGCTGAATGGGAAAAATAATCAGCATGGAGTCATCAACAGTGCTTGTAGATTTTGCAGGCCATGAGTCTTGTCAGAAAAGACAAGGCTACAGATATTCTCTGTGTATTTAAGTATCACTCAAGAAACAAATTAGCCATTGGAAAAAAAAAACATGTGCAATGTGCAGTCTGGGTAATTTAAGTGTCTAGCTGCCACATACAGCAAATACACTGGCCAAGCAGATTTCTCAAAACAGAAGGGAACAGGTAAAACGGAAAGCAGCTCTATCAGCTTAAGAAACTCACAGACAAGAAAATGGATTTATTTTCCTTTCCCATCAGGGAGTCATCTTACTTAGTCATACACTGATCTTTAGTATGTAACAGGGATGTGAGAGCTGAGCCCCCATGTTGTGGTTGCAGGAGGACTTCCCTCTGAAACTGCTTCAGGGTGATTTGAAATTTAATGTTTTCATTTTCACTTGCTATTTTTTGATTGCATGTTTAAGTGTCAGTTAGTCATAGTTCACATTTCTGCTACTGAGCCATCAGTTGTATACTTGTGTGAACTACAAGTCATAGTATAATCATCATCATCCACTCCCTTTTTCTATTTTTGCAGGGGGTTTGGGTGTCATTTCAATTATCTCCATCTTTCTGTCTCTCTCTTTTCAGTGCCACTCTCCTATTTTCTTCAACACTCAGGCCTGACTGTCACATGTCTTCTCTCACACAATCCATCCACCACTTTGCTGGACACCCTCATTTCCTGTTGACTTCTTCCTGTCTGTCCCAAATCTTTTTTACCAGATTGTCTTCTGCTTTTATGCACATGTGCCTAAAACTCTGTAATCTGTGTTCTTTGACCTTTCTACAATTACAGCTACTTTAGCTTCTGCTCTTATGTTCTCATTTCTTCATCTGTCCCACAGTGTGCAACCTACCACCCATCTCAGACAATTCATCTCCATCACCTCTAACTTCTTCAACTGCTCTGTATTTACTGCAAGGTTTCTTTACCATATAGTAGTAATGGTCACACCACTGTCTTGTACACCTTACTTTTCAGCTTCTTTGGCATTCTTCTGTCATATACTACCCCTGGCACTCTGTGCCATTTGTCTGAAACCCCTCTGATTGTAGCTTTGACCTCCTGATCCAGACTTTTCTTCTCCTCAACCATCCATCCCAGATACTTGAAGCTGTTAACCTGTTCCACTATTTTCCCTTCTATCTCAAGTCTCAGCTTAACTGTACTCAGTTTCATCCCATGTGCCTTCAGTTTTGCATTCCATTCCACTATCCTTTGTTGAAGTACTTGCTCAAAGTTTGCCTGTAATGCCACATCATCTGCATACAGCAGCTTTGTTGATCTGTCCCCTCTGACAGTTTGCTAATGTAGTCCATCAGTAATATGAACAGCAGTGGTCTCAGAGCTGAACCCTGATGCAAGCAGACTCCCACTTGGAACTCCTCTGTGAGACCAAACACAATACGTACTTGAGCCATGGGGTCCTTGTACATAGCTTGCACTAATTCTGCCAATGTTTCTGGAACTTTGAATGACTGCAAGACTGCCCAAATCAGATTTCTTGAAACCTTGTCATATACTTTCCCCAAGTCGAGGAATGCCCAGTTGGACTCTTTCCTTATCTCTAGCTTTTTCTCAAATATGTGTATCACTGCATACATCGGGTCAGTTGTGCTGCATCCTGATCTGAATCCAAACTGTTCATCTTCCAACTTACTTTCCACTACTCTGCATATTGTTCATCAATCACAGTGTAATCACAGCACTGAAATCTATTTTTGTTAGCCTTGCCATTCCTAATGGAGTAATACCAGACAGAAGTCCATATTTGTGAGTCAAGAATTCCATACCTTTAGGTGACTCTAGTGGTGTAGAGGGATATGACCCTGACAACAGTGGCATGTATATGTCCAGCCACATGAAACAACTGGAATGCCCACAGAGGTACATTACTAAAAGGATGCAAGGCCTAAACTACATGTCCTACATGGACCAACTTAAAGCCCTATTACTATACTCAGTACCCTACAGACTTCTAAGAACAGACCTGTGTCTGACATACAAGGCATCCTATGACCCAGTATTAATAGAGTTACTGTACATCAGCAAGTCAAATGGCATCAGCTAAACCTCTTCTGCAACATCAATAAAACAGTATGGAGGGACAGTTATATCTTGCAGAAGATACTGCTCTGGAACAGACTCCCCATCCACATACAAAAAAGTTCATCCCTGTCCATATTAAAGTGCAACATGGATCTATGAATGGGAAGCAGAAAATTTACCCCAGGGTTACCCCCTGTACTACTAATGGACAGAAACAGCTCCTAAATGCTTTACCCCATGCATTGGTCGCTTCAAATTTTCTGTGATATGATCACAGTTATTCTCATTAGGGATAGTATATAATTATCGACCACGGAATGGATAAGGCCAGTCTGTAATAATGGGATAAGTTATTTCAAGTAGAAAAAGGGAAAGTGGCCAGGCTTAAAATGGCTCACAAGAGCAGCTAGCCTAGCAATTGCCTATGCACCTACGAACTGATATCTATATCTATATATATCTATATATATTTTTTCTTTCTTTCTTTCTTTATATTCACATTTCTGTGCTATAAAAGGTTACAGTGTAACATGGAATAAACATGGAATAAGCACAACTTAGCTTTAACTAAACAAATAAGCACAACTTAGCTTTAATTACACACAAACAAGCATTTTTTTGCATGAGGGAAAAGCCCCACCCCATACCATCCATGTAGGGCTTTAGCCACCTAACTCCACTTATTTATATATGCACCAAGTTCATGGTTTCACATCTATACAAATAAAAGGAAATCATTGTTAGTGTTGAGTCCTGTGATAAACACCAGTTGTTGAGTTGCAGTTTGTGTAATTGTGATTGATGATTTGCAACATTATCCACATGTACTTTAGCCACTGGAGGAACAACCCCAAAACATTGTAATGGAATCTCAGGAATGGCTGTATGTAGCAGTCATAGGTATAATTCCTAGAATTACATGAAAATGGAGTTTTATTATGTTAATAAGTTTATAATCATTGCCCATGTAAATGACAAACTACATACAGAGATAACTCTGAGATCCCATAATATGTAAGGGAGCAGCTCATCACACATGGATGACTAAAAGGTAGATGGCAAAGTCTAACTCAGGAAAATGCTCTCCAGTAACTCATCAGTTTTTCAAGACAGAATTTGTGGTTTACCTGTTTCATATTTATCCATTTTTCAACAAAGACACCTAAAGATGACCTGTAATATCCTGCACAGCATGCATTCATGTTTTATATTTCAGTGGTATTAAAATTAATGTCTCTAACATGGATTACAGCTTTGTTATATAAACGATTCTTGGAACTGTTGTTATGGATTTCTTCTTTAGCTTTGCTTCAGGGGAATCTTATACAGAGAATTAAAGAATGCATTCTTATAGTCAATTTAAGCTCAACAGACTTCAGTTTTACAACTTCTTATATCACTGCAAGCGATTTCTGGCATGAATTCTAGAATTTGCATCAGGTAGACCCCCTCCTCTGGGGTCCAACTGAAGCAGAAAGAGTGTAGATAGTAACCATTAACCACAAACAAAATGTGCTTTCAGAGAGTTACTTTTGCAGGACTTTAGATTCAAAATATAGTGATGTCACATGGGAAAAACAATATTCATATCAAATTCAACGCATCATTTTATAGTCATTTCTTTACACTATTTTTTTATCTACACCATTCATTTTGCATGCAGTTATTTTTGGGTCTATATCAGAAGAATGAAGAGACTTAAACATCGAATGGTCTAAAGGATGAAAATGCCAGACCTCTAAGTGCTTTTGTGAGCAGCGTGGCTTGGGTCCAGCTTGAGCAGCATTACCCTTAGTTTTTTCCTTTTTGTGTTCTAGGGTGGTAGGTTTAGAATTTGAGCCTTGCCTAAAAAGGCACTATGGGGTGGCAAGAGCCTTTGCCAATATCCGGAATCCCAGGGTGACAGGTGCAAGCCGTCCCTTGAAGCAGCGTGGCTTGTCAGCATGTCATCCCAGGCAGACAGATACTGGATCCCCTTTGAATGACACCAGTGTTTAAGCCAATTGTTAAAGCTGATCATCTTATCTCTGTATTGTGGCATCATTCTTGGTGAAGGTAGGATACTGCTCAAGGTCAGGGTCATACCTGCCTGGGCTACATAATCAGAGAGCTCCTCAATGTCTCTTCTCATGTAGTCCAAGGAGGTACGTCTCAGGTCGTTTACACCAGCGTGGACAATGACTGAGTCATATTTGTACCTCCTGTTGAGAGACCTGAGTGCTTGCGTTATGTGGCGGATTCTAGCGCCCGACAGGCAGCTTACTGTGACCTTCTCCTTACTCAGTCTGGTGGCGGGACATCAGTGTGTCTGACTATGGAGTCACCAATGACTAGTGTGTCTGGCATTGTGTTTGGCCTTAAGGGCTGTGACTGTTTGACACTCTGACTGTGAGGTCTATGTGTTGCGGGTGTTGTGTTCTGAGGTGGTGGTTGTTTGGGTGTCTGCTTTGGTGGCCTCTGCTGTTTTGGTAGATTTTTGATCAGAGTCTCCGAGTATGTCTTTGTGTGTTTATGTGTATGATTTGAGGTTGTAATGGTACTATGTGAGACTGGGTCTATAGTGTGTGTGGTAACCTTCTCCTCCTGACTGGTCTTGCCAGTCCTATGTTGAGAGAGCTCAGCCTCCAGTTTGGCCGTATAGTTGCATCTCTCGCATGTATTTGTGTTTTGTGGGAGGAGGAAAGGGTTGTCTGTGTACATGAGGCAATTGAAACATTGCCTCAATATTCCCAGGTTCACCAGCTGAGCAGGAGAGGACACTAGCAACTGATCCCTCGACATGCTAGAAGGGTAGACGAAAAACTTTAAAAAAGATTCCGGGGGACGTGGGTGACCGAGAAATGGGGGGTTGCCTTTTTGGGGTACTATCTATGACAAGAGTGCCGTATCAAGGTAATAAGTACTGTAGGAGCAAGTGCTAGGTTTAATAGATAGAGAATAGTCTACTTGTCACAGGTCTTCTCTCACCCAATCCATCCACCACTTTGCTGGACACCATAATTTTCTGTTGACTTCTTCCTGTCTGTCCCAAATCTTTTTCACCAGATTGTGTTCTGCTTTTATGCAAATGTGCCTAAACCTCTGTAATCTGTGCTCTTTGCCCTTTCTACAATTAGAGCTACTTTAGCTTCTGCTCTGATGTTCTCATTTCTTCATCTGTCCCACAGTGTGCAACCTACCACCCATCTCAGACAATTGATCTCCATCACCTCTAACTTCTTCAACCGTTCTGTATTTACTGCAAGGTTTCTTTACCATATAGTAGTAATGGTCACACCACTGTCTTGTACACTTTACTTTTCAGCTTCTTTGGCATTCTTCTGTCATATACTGCCCCTGGCACTCTGTGCCATTTGTCTGAAACCCCTCTGATTGTAGCTTTGACCTCCTCATCCAAACTTTTCTTCTCCTCAACCATCTATCCCAGATACTTGAAGCTGTTAACCTGTTCCACTATTTCCCTTCTATCTCAAGTCTCAGCTTAACTGTACTCAGTTTCATCCCATATGCCTTCAGTTTTGCATTCCATTCCACTATCCTTTGTTGAAGTACTTGCTCAAAGTTTGCCTGTAATGCCACATTGTCTACATACAACAACTTTGTTGATCTGTCACCTCTGACAGTTTATTAATGTAGTCCATCAGTAATATGAACAGCAGTGGTCTCAGAGCTGAACCCTGATGCAAGCACACTCCCACTTGGAACTCCTCTGTGAGACCAAACACAATACGTACTTGAGCCATGGGGTCCTTGCACATAGCTTGCACTAATTCTGCCAATGTTTCTGAGACTTTGAACGACTGCAGGACTGCCCACATCAGATTTCTTGAAACCTTGTCATATACTTCCCCCAAGTCAAGGAATGCCCAGTTGGACTCTTTCCTCATCTCTAGCTTTTTCTCAAATATGTGTATCACTACATACATTGGGTCAGTTGTGCTGCATCCTGATCTGAATCCGAACTGTTCATCTTCCATCTTACTTTCCACTACTCTGCATATTGTTCAGCAATCAAGTCACAGTGTAATCACAGTAATGAAATATATTTTTGTTAGTCTTGCCATTTCTAATGGAGTAATACCAGACAGAAGTCCATATTTGTGAGTCACGAATTCCATACCTTTAGGTGACTCTAGTGGTGTAGAGGGACATGACCCTGACAACAGGCCAGTCAACCCGGGCTTGATTAGCATCTCAGGCGACAGGCAGAGCAGCAAGAAGGGATGTTCATGCCCATCCTGGTTGAGAGAGCATTTGTCGTTGATGCTGGCTTAAGGGAGGCATGGTTCCTAAAAAGGTGTTGCCCTAGAATGTAAAAACGATGAGTGTTAGAAGTGTAGCAGAGATGTGGGTAGGGCAAATAAAGAACCCCCATCAGAGGATGGAAGCAGAGATGAACCTCCAGGACACCCTTAGGATCCACAGCCAGCCCCAGTGATACTATAATCCAGAAGGTTAAAAGACAAGCTAGTAAACCAGGAGTGGATATGAGGCACTGAGCATCAGGACAGTAATATGAAGTCCCAAGGGATACCAAAAAAATAATTCCATACTTTTGTCAGACATTGGTAATTTAATCAAGTTACTTTAAGTCCTAGCTATCTACAAAACAATTCTCAAGCAGAGCAAATGATCCAGACCATCACAAATGTGATAAAAAACTCTAACAATTTTAATCAATATGGATTGCTGTCTGTCACTTCTGGAATAAGGGAATATTCATCTTTTAATTAGAATAACTTTCACCTTTGCAATAATAGATGGGTAGATGTCTTAAAGTCAAACAACTGATATCATACTTATTGCTTGTATCAGAAAGCAAATGTAATGTAGTTGAACTGTTCAAAAAAGGCAATGAAAACAGAAATTGTGTTATAACAAATCATATGAGTTTCTTTTTGTTTTGAAAATATCAATAGAGAATATCAATCACTCTCATCAAACTAAACAAACAACTCAGAGGACAAATAAAGTCTACCAAAGACAAATTTGAGGTAAGTTTGGCCTCCCAGGCCAAGGACAACCACAAAGCGTTCTTTAGCTATGTCCACAACCTTAAAGGCAATATACAATTTTGTGCAGATCTCGTTGTAAATGGAGTCACCTATACTGAGCCAGAAGATATAGCAAACCTCCTGGCTGAAAAATTCAGCTCCAACTTTACCCCTCTCTCCCCCTCAGGAAATATCATTAAATATAACTCCCCCTTCTATCACTAGGAAACATGTCCTTAATGCTCTCTCTAAGACCAAGAACACTGCATGAATGGGTCCAGACAATCTGCCAGGATGCCTTCTAAATAGCATGAAACATGACCTATCAAGGCCTCTGGAATTACTATTTAACTTTAGCCTCCAAACAGGCTTCATGCCTCATGAATGGGGAAAGGCAACTGTCATCCCTCTGCACAAAGGTGGGCCATCTACAGACCCTGGAATATACAGACCCATAAGTCTCACTAGTCTTATATGTAAAGCCATAGAAAGAATTATTATGGAGATGATCAACAGAGATATAGTAAACCTCCAGACACTGGACACAACCAAGTTTGGTTTCGTCAAGGGCAGATCATGCCTACTCAACCTGGTGGACTTCTTTGAGAAGGTCACTAAAGCAATGGATGAGGGCCTACCTTGACCTGGCCAAGGCATTTGACACAATACCCCACTTGGGCATTTTTGACAAACTTAAGAGGTTAGGTACAAACCCATATGTCACCCAATGGATAGCCAGCTGGCTGACAGGGAGGACCCAGGAAGTTAGAACTGGGGAGTCCACCTCTACAAAGAGGCCAGTCACAAGTGGAGTACCTCAGGGATCAGTACTCGGACCACTCTTTTTTGGCATTTACTTCTCAGAAGTTAAGGCCAATGTCAGTTGTCTCTGGCTGACTAAATTTGCAGATGATTGTGAATTAGGAGCTGTCATTGAATCTCACACTGACACAAAAGTACTCCAGGAGGGGCTGACACAGACAAACAACTGGTGTCAGAGCCATGGGCTAAAACTAAATGCCAAGAAATGTATAATAGTATCCTTTGGGAAGACATAGGTTCATAGATTCATAGGTAGGTACTAGGCTATCAGCCCTAGGGCCCATACAAGCCTAGCCAAAAAATGTTCCCTGGCTTTCGCCACCCAAGAGAATTATTTTCCTGTGCCCCTGTCGAGCAGAGCCACAGAAGTGATCCCCGGGGTGAATTTCCCATTTCCCATCCAATCATCAAATTTTTCTTGAAGAGTGCTAATGAGGAGCTCTGTTTGACATAGGTAGTCTGTTCCAGAGTATGAGAAGTCTCTGGCCCATACAAGCCTAGCCAAAAAATGTACCCTGGCTTTCGCCATCCAAGAGAATTATTTTCCTGTGCCCCTGTCGAGCAGAGCCACAGAAATGATCCCTGGGGTGAATTTCCCATTTCCCATCCTATCATCAAGATTTTTCTTGGAGTGCTAATGAGGAGCTCTGTTTGACATAGATAGGTAGTCTGTTCCAGAGTATGGGAAGTCTCTGGGACAGGAATCTATCCCTCCAGCATGTTCTGTTTATTATGGTGACAAGGTTTAGGTCCCTAGACCGTGTAGCTCGGAGGGATTGGGATTTCTTTAAGTGGAGCATGTCCAAAAGCTCTGGGTTTGACATAGCTTTGCATGTTAGGCAGAGATCGCCCCTGAGTAGGCGATATGAGATGGAGTAAAGCTGTAGTTTTTTGAGACGGTCTGCATAGGGCATCTGTTTGAGGCCAGTAATCCTCTTTGTGAGGTATTTCTGTGGTCTTTCCAGTTGTTGTAGATGTCTTGTGAGGTACATACCAAAAGGGGCGTTGCACTCTATAATGGGTCTAATGAGTGATGAGTAGAGGGGAACAATGATCTCTTTTTTTCTGGATGAGAATCCTTTTATGATGAGATGAGCTACGTAGAAGGATTTCCTGACCATTGTGGCAATGTGATTATCAAAGGAGAGACTACTGTCCACCTGTGTCCCAAGGTCTCTTATCCCATTTTTGGCATTAAGTAGACTACCAGCTATGTGGTAGTTCATGGGTACAGAGTTTTTACCAAAGAGGATGACAATATTTGGCATTGAGCTTCAGGCCATGGCTTTGACACCAGGTATCTGTCTCAGTGAGGCCCTTTTGTAGTTTGTCCACATCGTTAGGAGTTTTGATTATGGTTCCTAGTTTGCAGTCATCTGCAAACTTTGTTAGCCAAAGACCTTCCATGTTGGCCTGCACCTTAGAGAAGTAAATACCAAACAGGAGAGGACCCAGGACTGAACCCTGTGGTACTCCATTTGTCACTGGTCTGATGTCGGATTTGGGATCCGCTACTTTCGCAATGTGGGTTCTGTCCATGAGCCAGTTGGCAACCCATCTTGTGACATAGGGATTTATAGCTAGTTTAGTGAGCTTATCTATAATTCCAGAGTAGGGGATGGTGTCAAAAGCCTTGGCGAGATCTAGATAAGCTGTGTGAACCATTTTACCCTCATCTATGGCTTTGGTGACTGCTTCAAAGAAGTCAATCAGGTTTAGTAGACATGATCTACCTTTTACAAATCCAAACTGGGTAGGGTCCAGCATTTGGAGATTACCAATGTCTTTGTTTATGAGTTCCACGATGATACGTTCCATGGCCTTGCAGACCAGGCTCGTCAGGCTAATGGGGCGGTAGTTCCAGGGGTCCATCATGGCTCCTCCTTTGTGGAGTGGGATAACCGTCATGGTGCGACATTCAGTGGGTACAAAGCCTGAGGTGAGGCTATGATTGAACATGGTACTTGGGTAGGGTGCCAGTTCATTCTGTAGTTCGTATAGAACGCAGCCTGGGATATTGTCAGGTCCCATGGATGCTGTGTTCTTGGCTTTGGAGAGTGTGTTTTTTACCTGTGCAGCCGTGATTATAGGAACTTTGCATTCTTCCGGTATAGAGATGGGCCCTCTAGGGGGTGAGAGGGGGGTAAAGTTAGCACTGAACTTATCTGCTAGGATGTTGGCAAGATCAGTTGGTTCTGTATATTTAGTGCCATTGTGCTGTAACTCAGAGCAGATCTGAGTGTTCCCATTTAGATTCTTGACATAGCTATAGATTGCTTTGTGGTTGTCATTAGAGTCAGTGGCAATTTTGTTTTCGTAACTAGCTTTGGAGGATTTTATGAGGGATCTCAGCTTCTTACTGAGGTTGACCAGGGAGTTCCTCCAGTCATGGGATTTTACTCTTTTTTGCAACAGTTTCTTTCTTCTGTTGTAGAGTTTGTTTATGGCAGAGGACCACCAGAATGGCTTCCTTTTTTTTGGAGGATAACATATTGGTTCTATTAGGGATAGCATGATCCATGCACTCGTGTAAGTGCTTATAAAGTGCATTTGTATAGGATTCGGCAGTCATACCTCTATTGTCCGTCTGCATGGGTGTCATGAAGTTTGTCACTTCTCTCTTAAGAAGTGTGAAGTTGGCTTTGGAGAAGTTTTTTACGATGGTTTCCCTAACTGAGGGTGGGGTGGGATGTGGATGTCTAGGATGATTAGCTTGTGGTCGGATCTGACCAACGAGGAATTGACCTCTGGTGTGGAACACCGGTTTCCCATATTGGTAATGACCAGGTCTAGGATATTGCTTCCCCTGATGGGGGTGTGAATAAGTTGATCCAAGGCATTGTAATTTATGAATTCTAGAAATCATTGAGCAAAAGAGTTGGCACATGAGTAGTTTTCCCAGTTAATGGTGGGGTAGTTGAAATCACCCATTATTAGGGTGTTGGGTTTTACCCTAATACTTTCCAGTGTATCAAGAAATGAGGAGTGCGAATACTGGGGCATGGTGAGGGGGTCTGTAGCAAGCTACAATTTGGATTGCGGTCTTGCCCAGAGTTAGTTGCACTTGGATAATCTCGGATTCATTATGCTGTGCAACTAGCCTGGAGGTGTGGATATCCTTAATGAATATGGACACGCCTCTGCCTTTAGTGCTTCTTTCTTGGTTAGGTGGCCGAAAGGTGTGGTATGAATTGAAGCCTGGTAATGCAGGGGTGCTCTCTAGAGCTTTGAACCAGGTCTCTGTCACTGCACAGATGTCAATGTTCTCCATTTTAAGGAGTGCCTTGAGTGAGTGCATTTTGAGGTTTAGACTTCTAGCATTGAGTAGCATTACCCTCAGATTTTGCTTGCTTGTACCTGTTACGGTGGTGAATTTGTCATTTGAACCTTGCCTAATAAAGGCACTATAGGGGTGGCAAGAGCCTTAGCCAGTATCCAGAATCCTAAGGGCGACAGGTGCAGGCCATCTCTGGCAAAGCATCGTGGACTGTCGATCATGTTGTCCCAGGCAGACAAATGCTGGATCCCCTTAGAATGACACCAGAAGCTTAGCCAATTGTTGAAGTCAATCATTTTGTCCTTGTACTGTGGTATCATTCTGGGTGATGGCAGGATGCTACTCAGGGTTAGGGTCATACTTGCCCGGGATACAAGATCGGAGAGCTCCTCCATCATCCCTGGTAAATATCATATTGACAACACACCCCTTAGAGCTGACCCAGTAGTCAGAGATAGTAATACAGAGATAGTAATGTAGCCTTTGACCATCACGTGTCTACAGTGGTGAGGAAATCATTCGATGTTGCTAAACTTATAAGCAAAGTTATGGCATCTAAGTCCAAGGAAGTCATTGTTCCACTGTATTCAGCATTCATCAGACCTATCATTAAGTACAATTCCCCCTTTGGTATGTACCTAACCAGGCATGTCCAACAATTGGAATGTCCACAGAGGTTCCTCACTAAAGGAATACAGGGCATAAGTAAAATGTCGTATGCAGACCACCTCAAGGCCCTCTCCCTGCGTTCTGTTTCTTACAGGCTTTTGAGGGGGAGATCTATGCCTGGCATACAGGGCATTGTCAGAGCCCACTTTGATGGACCTCCTGCATATCCACAAAACAAACAGCACCAGAATTAGCCATTCTAAAGACTTAAACCTTGCCTGTGATATAAATAGGACCTGCTGGAGAGATAGGTATGTATCCCAGAGACTACCCCATCTATGGAACAGGCTCCCGATCAATGTGAAGCTGAGTTCCTCCCTAACCCAATTCAATTGCAGCTTGGACAATTGGATGGGAAACGGGAAATTGATTTGGCACCTATGTCTCTAATGGACACAGGTAACCTGTAAATGGTTCATCTCCTAGGCCCATGCTTACACTTATCAAGGGTATCAAAACTTGTTAGAGATTTGGGATGCTTGGCTAGGCTTAAAAAGGCCCTTGTGGCCTTTAGCTTAGTAAACACTTATGAACCTATGGGAAAAAAAAGAATCAGGATGAAGGTGGATTGTCAGCTTTCACAGAAAAACACTTAGTTTTTATTGCTTTATTTATCAAATGCAAAAAGTTTAAATATGTATGGTTACAGTAAGTGGGATTACAGTGAGAGTGTTTGTGTGCAAGTCATTGCAGGTTAGCTTTGCATAAAGGCTAGGTAAGGAGACAGATTTAGTGGAGTGAGTGTGCTTGTGAGTGTGAGTATGCATGCAAGTGTTTGCCGATTAAGGTTAGAGAAAGGGCGAGGCTGTGGGATAGAGTTATTGTTCTGCATGTCTGCAGATATATATGGTGTGTGTCCAAGTGTCTTGAGTAACATTGTAAGGGAAAATACTTTTGTATGCTAAGGTGTTCGCTCGTTGTTAGGGTTAGCATATATTAGTAAGGTCAGGCAGGGGGATCATCCTGTCGAATCACTAAAATTGTCTTTTTAGTGGGTTCTTCAAGAGGGAGCAAGTCCTGTTCTCCATTGTCTGCCTGGTGGATTAACCAGGACTCATTGAAACTCCACTGATGAATGTTGATTAATATATATATATATATATATATATATATATATATATATATATATATCTATATATATATATATATATATATATATATATATATATATCAATCATCTGTATATATATATATATATATATATATATATATATATATATAAAATCAATCGTCTGTATGTATATATGTATATATATATATATATATATACATATACATTTTTATATATATATATATATATATATATATATATATATATATATATATATATATGGGTCTACTACGGTTGATTGAAAACTCACTTGACTGAAAATTAAATTACTAGGACCACTTCACTGAAAGCTCACTTCACTGAAAACTCATTTCTTTGAAACTCATTTCATTGAAAGTTATAAATGGCCTTTTCCCCACTGTAGTGTGACCCTGGAGTTTATATATAAAGTAAGGGGGGTGTGGGGGGTGTAGCCCCCCACATATTATAAACATTTTAAACTATACACAGTGATACTTACAAGTGCAATAAATGTTTCCAAAAGAGAATATATAACTAAGCTATGTGGGGGGCTTCGCCACCCCCACACCCCCCCTTACTTTATATACTAACTCCAGGGTCGCACTACAGTGGGGAAAAGGCCATTTATAACTTTCAGCGAAATGAGTTTTAGTCAAGTGAGTTTTCGGTGAAGTGAGCTTTCAGTAAATTGGTCCTAGTAATTTCATTTTAATCAAGTGAGTTTTTAATCAACCGTAGTAAACCCATATATATATATATATATATATATATATATATATATATATAGATATATATATATATATATATATAGATATATAGATATATATATAGATATATATATATATATATATATAGATATAGATATACATATAAGCCTTTTTTAGTTATGTTCATAATTTCAAAAGCAGAACAAAGCAAATACACTGAGCTGATTGTCTATGATGTTACCTACACTATGGCTGAAGATATAGCAAACGTACTGGCTGATAAATTTAGCTCAAACTTTATCCTTCTCTACACTCCATCTGCCAGCAAGATATACCTGAAATTGGCAAGCCTCCAGCTACCACACAAGACCAAGTTCTAAAAGTTCTATCAAAATTTAAAAATACTGTGTTGATGGGTCCTGATAAAATCCCTAGACGCATGTTAAATAGCATGAAGCATGATTCAGCCACACCTCTAACAACACTGTTCAATCTCAGCCACACCCCTAACAACACTGCTCAATCTCAGCCACACCCCTAACAACACTGTTCAGTCTCAGCCACACCCCTAACAATACTGCTCAATCTCAGCCTCCATACAGGTTTTGTACTAAATGAATGGAGAACAGCTGCAATCATTCCCATGCATAAGCGGGGGGACCTTCAGGCAATTACAGACCCATAAGTCTGAGCAGCCTCATATGCAACGTCATGAAAGACTTATCATGGAACTAATCAATCAGTACGTAGGGGACCTCCAAACATTAGACCTGTTTTGGTTTGTATCTGTCAAGGGTAGATCATGCTTACTCACCCTGGCAGATTTTTTTTGAAAAGGTCATCAAAGCAATGGATAAAGGCAAAACAGTACACACCACATACCTCAACTTGGCCAAAGCTTTTGAAACAGTTGCCCTCTCAGGCATTGTAGAAAAGCAAAATAAACTGGAAATAAGCTCTATGTCACCCACTGGATTACCAACTGGTTCAAGACAGGATGCAGGAAATCAAAATATGTGAAGTTACCTCCACAAAGAGATCACCACCAGTGGAGTTTCCAGGGTTATGTGCTGGGACCTCTTCTGTTTGGCATCTACTTTTCTGAAGTAAAAGCCAATACCAAGAGTGCTAAAAGCCAATACCAAGAGTGCTAGTTAACTAAGTCTGCAGATAACTGCAAGGTAGGAGCAAACAGTGAATCTCCAAATGACTTAGCCATCTTGCAGGAAGGTGTGTCCCAAATAAATAACTGGTACCAAAAACATGGAGTGAAACTAAATGCAAAAAATAAATTATTGTTTCTTTGGGAAGTCGTATGCCACAGGAAACTACCACATTGACAATATTCCCCTAAAAGTAGACCCAGTTGTTTGGGATTTGGGAACTTATGTGGACAGTGACCTAACTTTAGACCAGCATGCGTCTGTTGTCATAAGAAAGGCCTTCTATATTGTACAGATTATAAATAAAGGGATTGTGTCTAGATCTAAGGATGTCATTGTCCCCCTTTTCTTAGCCCTCATTAAGCCAGTCATTGAATATAATGCTCCCTTTGGCATGTATATGTCCAGCCACATGAAACAACTGGAATGCCCACAGAGGTGCATTACTAAAAGGATGCAAGGCCTAAACTACATGTCCTACATGGACCGACTTAAAGCCCTATTACTATACTCAGTACCCTACAGACTTCTAAGAACAGACCTGTGTCTGACATACAAGGCATCCTATGACCCAGTATTAATGGAGTTACTGTACATCAGCAAGTCAAATGGCATCAGCTAAACCTCTTCTGCAACATCAATAAAACAGTATGGAGGGACAGTTATATCTTGCAGAAGATACTACTGCTCTGGAACAGAGTCCCCATCCACATACAAAAAAGTTCATCCCTGTCCATATTAAAGTGCAACATGGATCTATGAATGGGAAGCAGAAAATTTACCCCAGGACGAAGCCCTGTACTACTAATGGACAGAAACAGCTCCTAAATGCTTTACCCCATGCATTGGTCACTTCAAATATTCTGTGATATGATCACAGTTATTCTCATTAGGGATAGTATATAATTATCGACCAAGGAATGGATAAGGCCAATCTGTAATAATGGGATAAGTTATTTAAGTACAAAAGGGGAAATTGGCTAGGCTTAAAATGGCCCACAAGAGCATTATGCCTAGCACTTACCTACGCACCTACGAACTGATATCAATATCTATATATATTTTTTTCTTTTTTTATTTATTTATATTCACATTTCTGTGCTATAAAAGGTTACAATGTAACATGGAATAAACATGGAATAAGCACAACTTAGCTTTAACTAAACAAATAAGCACAAATGAGCTTTAATTACACACAAACAAGCATTTTTTGCATGAGGGAAAAGCCCCACCCCATACCATCCATGTAGGGCTTTAGCCACCTAACCCCACTTAGTTATATATGCACCAAGTTCATGGTTTCACATCTATACAAATAAAAGGAAATCATTGTTAGTGTTGAGTCCTGTGATAAACACCAGTTGTTGAGTTGCAGATTGTGTAATTGTGATTGATGATTTGCAACATTATCCACATGTACTTTGGCCACTGGAGGAACAACCCCAAAACATTGTCAGTCATAGGTATAATTCCTAGAATTACATGAAAATGGAGTTTTATTATGTTAATAAGTTTATAATCATTGCCCATGTAAATGACAAACTACATACAGAGCTAACTCTGAGATTCCATAATATGTAAGGGAGCAGCTCATCACACATGGATGACTAAAAGGTAGATGGCAAAGTCTAACTCAGGAAAATGCTCTCCAGTAACTCATCAGTTTTTCAAGACAGAATTTGTGGTTTACCTGTTTCATATTTATCCATTTTTCAACAAAGACACCTAAAGATGACCTGTAATATCCTGCACAGCACGCATTCATATTTTATATTTCAGTGGTATTAAAATGAATGTCTCTAACATGGATTACAGCTTTGTTATATAAACGATTCTTGGAACTGTTGTTATGGATTTCTTTTTCAGCTTTGCTTCAGGGGAATCTTATACAGAGAATTAAAGAATGCATTCTTATAGTCAATTCAAGCTCAACAGACTTCAGTTTTACAACTTCTTATATCACTGCAAGCGATTTCTGGCATGAATTCTAGAATTTGCATCAGGTAGACCCCCTCCTCTGGGGTCCAACTGAAGCAGAAAGAGTGTAGATAGTAACCATTAACCACAAACAAAATGTGCTTTCAGAGAGTTACTTTTGCAGGACTTTAGATTCAAAATATAGTGATGTCACATGGGAAAAACAATATTCATATCAAATTCAACGCATCATTTTATACAGTCATTTCTTTATACTATTTTTTTATCTACACCATTCATTTTGCATGCAGTTATTTTTGGGTCTATATTAGAAGAATGAAGAGACTTAAACATCGAATGGTCTAAAGGATGAAAATGCCAGACCTCTAAGTGCTTTTTGTGAGATCGCAGTACAGCGAAGATCAAAATGTTTGCCTTTTCCTCACTGTAGTGCGATTTTGTAGTTGATATATATATTTAGCGGTGGGTGTGCGAGTTCAAGGTCTGGCATTTTTGGCCTTGAGGCTGTTCAATGTTAAGTCTTTTCGTTCTTCTAATATAGACCCACTATTTTTTTAACTGTAACCCAGTGTTTTCAGCTATACAGCTCTTAGAAGCTTGCTTATTCTAGCTTTGCAAATGAAAGACTCATAGGAATAGATGAATTAAGAAATATGACTGTTTTTCTCTTACTTTCATGTAAATTCTTTCTACAATTAGTTGATAAGTACCTTTATTCTAAATGGGTCTATATCAGAACATTGAAGTATTAAAACTTTGAATGTTCTGATATCGAACACTATTCAGCAAATGCTAAGAATAGTGAAGCTGCAGAACAGTGAATTCTTTTCTCGGGAAATAATTCGGTTGGCTGTTTCTGCGGCTTCGCTATTCTTAGCGCTGTGGTGGAAAGTTATGGGTTGGGTTCAGGTAAGTGTGCGATTGTTTGTACATTAGGGTTAGGGGCAGGTTAAGTGAGTTAGGGTTAGGGCGTGGGTTAGGAGTGTGTGCGATAGTGACAGACTTTAGGGTTGGGGCGGTTTAAGCGAGTTAGGGTTAGGGAGCGGGTTAGGTGAGTGTGCGATAGTGATGGACCTTAGGGTTAGGGTTTGGATTAAGGTAAGTGGGTAGATAGTAGTATATGTTTAGTTTAGTGTAGCGTTAGATGTAGGAATTTGTGTATGTGTGTGTGGTTGCTGTTTGTTTGATGTGCTTGTGTTGTGTGTATGTGTTTCGGAGCAGCGAATTTTTTCCATGGGAAAAAATTAGCTGTTCTGAATGTTCGATATTTTCATGTTTAGATGTTTTGGGGCCGATGAAATAGTGTTCACTATTTTCATCTTTCGATAAAACGCTTCTGAATTGGCTCCTTTAGTATCATTATTTTATGTTTAAGATTAAATTGCAACATCTGCATTTAAACAGTTCTACAGATAATACACATTTCAATACACTGCCAAAAGAAACAATTGAAAGTCTTCCTCATTTCTGTTCAGAGTGCTTCAGATAACTTATCAGTGGGTCAGGACCCGCTGTTTTCATCTCTTCATTTTGTTCTACTTTGCACACTGTTTGCTCTGCTTATATAACCCCCTGCTAATAGAAGTTATGTGTATCGCCATTACATGTTTTCATTTTACAATAGTCAGACTTTAGTTTAGATCTGTTCTTCATAACTCACACTATTTACATATCTTGAAGAATCTGTTTTTATTTTATTTTCTTGTATTATTTTCTCCAGTTTTAATGCAGTCAGATTCATTTTCTCTCAGTGGTTTGATCCATGTCCGTGCCTGTTTTTTTTTTGTTTTGTTATTTTTATAGACCTGTTAGAAATTTCTCTTTGCGTTTTGTAAATGTAACTTATTTATTTATTTGTTTATTTAACATTTGTTTACCGGGAAAGTCCGACTGGGAACAGAACCCATTTTCAGTGGAGGCCCAGGCAGAAGAGCTCCAAAGACATTTAAAATTAGCAATAATGTAAAAAAATACAACAATACAATATATACAAAATGTACAACTATTACAACAGTACTAAAATTACAAAGACATGCGTTGAGAAATATTTTGTGAAAAGGATATAAAGTATAAGTCTTTATTTAACAAAGGCTAAAGGACTTATCTTACATAGTGATGAGTCAGAACATCTTGTGTATTAGAATGCTGACTTAAGTGTGCAAGTGTTGTAGTTTATATGATGACCATGGCAGGTAAGTAAGCTTATAACGTAATAACTTACAACTACAGTGTAGCAATTGACATAGGAGGAGCAGAGTAAAGAATATTTACAGAACTAGTAGGAAGAAGTAAAGTTTAGTCTGGTAAGTAGACGTAAGGTATAGGGGGATAGGGAGCAAATGGAAGTAAAAGTCAGTAGATTAAGAAGAGGTAGGGGAGGGGGAGTTGATGATAAGGGTATTTAGGTGGTAAGACAGGGAAAAGGTATGTTTAGTCTACATAATTTAGATGGGGGAGTAAGGGGTGAAATAAGAGATTTATTTATGTAAGCTGGAGATAAAGTGGATGGGCTGTTGATAGGAAGTAGGAAAGGTAGGAAGGCTAGGCCTTAGCCAGAGCTAGAGTAAGAGCAAGACCAGTTGTTACAGAGGTAGTCCTTGAGTAGGTTCTTAAAGTGGGTTAGGTTAACACTAGTTAGGATAGGCTGTGGGATAGTATTCCATATTTTGGAAATATAGTTGGAGTAAAGAGAGTCGCCAACACTACTGTTAGATTTGGAAATGTGTAGAAGGGATTTATTTGAGGAGCAGAGGACTCCAGTTTTAGTGTGGGGGTGGAGCAGTTGATGGTGGGCAGGGGATTTTTCTGGTTGATGAACGAGTTTATGGGCAGTAGTAAGCTGGGTTAAGGTTAAATAGTGAGGAAGCTCTAACTAGTCGAGTTATTGTAGAACCAATCAGTGATGGCTTCGATGAGGGGAGTCTGTTGCAAACTTAGCTATTTTATTATATCAGGCCTCAAGTTTTGCTAAATTGGTTTTCTTTAAGTTGGTGAAGGTAATGGAGGCATACAGTAAGATAGGGAGTAGCTGTGTTCTGGCAATGACATGTCTGGTAGCAGTAGTAAGCAAAGGTTTGATTCTGTAAAGAGAACCTAGTTTTATATGTGTTTTTAGATTGCTGCTTGTTGAACTTCATATTTGTATCTATTATTACACCTAACAATTTAGCTTGGGAAACTGTTGATATAGTAGTATTGTTTGATGAGTGTATATAAAATGTAGATGGTTACTCAGGGCATTTAGTGGGATGAAAGCGCATAAGCTTAGTTTTACTTGAATTGAGAATCAGTTGTGAATCAGATAGCCAAGATTCCACAGCTGAGAAGGCCTCTTGTATTGTTATTTGGAGTTGCTGTAGGGTAGAAGCAGCACAGATGAGTGTAGAGTTATATGCATACTGAACGGTGGTGGCAAGGTGGGTAGAAGTGTAAACAGTGTAAAACTTGTTGATGAAAATACTAAAGGGAAGACGGCCCCATGGAGACAGGTAAAAGAGAAGAAAGATCTTTCTGCCATTTGACAGCTTGTTGGCGATCAGTTAGATAATTTTGAAACCAAGCAGAGATGAGATATTAAGTTTAAGGGAAGCAAGCATGGTGAGGAGTTTCTGGTGGTAAACACTGTTGAATGCTTTAGACAGGTCTAGAGGATGGAGGATACTGTGTTGAATACTTTAGACAGGTCTAGAAGATGGAGGATATTGTGTTGAATGCTTTAGACAGGTCTAGAAGATGGAGGATACTGTGTTGAATGCTTTAGACAGGTCTAGAAGATGGAGGATACTGTGTTGAATGTTTAGACAGGTCTAGAAGATGGAGGATACTGTGTTGAATGCTTTAGACAGGTCTAGAAGATGGAGGATACTGTGTTGAACACTTTAGACAGGTCTAGAAGATGGAGGATATTGTGTTGAATGCTTTAGACAAGTCTAGAAGATGGAGAATACTATGTTGAATGCTTTAGACAAGTCTAGAAGATGGAGGATAATGTGTTGAATGTTTAGACAGGTCTAGAAGATGGAGGATACTGTATTGAATGTTTTAGACAGGTCTAGAAGATAGAGGATACTGTGTTGAATGTTTAGACAGGTCTAGAAGATGGAGGATACTGTGTTGAATGCTTTAGACAGGTCTAGAAGATGGAGGATACTGTGTTGAACACTTTAGACAGGTCTAGAAGATGGAGGATATTGTGTTGAATGCTTTAGACAAGTCTAGAAGATGGAGAATACTGTGTTGAATGCTTTAGACAAGTCTAGAAGATGGAGGATACTGTGTTGAATGCTTTAGACAGGTCTAGAAGATGAAGGATACTGTATTGAATGTTTTAGACGGGTCTAGAAGATGGAGGATACTGTGTTGAATTCTTTAGACAGGTCTAGAAGATGGAGGATACTATTTTGCCTTTATTTCTGTATTGGTTGACAGAGTTTATGAATCTTAGAAGAGCAGTTGTGGTAAAGTGGTTGGGACAGAAACAATGTTGTATGTGTCAGATAGGAGGTTGTTATATAGAATATAGTTCATGAGCTTGGTATTAATGCATTTTTCTAGTATT
Organism: Protopterus annectens; assembly: GCF_019279795.1. Taxonomy (NCBI): domain Eukaryota; kingdom Metazoa; phylum Chordata; order Ceratodontiformes; family Protopteridae; genus Protopterus; species Protopterus annectens. Next base: position 364,734,990 of record NC_056744.1, on the reverse strand, counting down.
TTGGCTAGGGAGATAAAATTGTAATGGGTTTATAAGTAGAAAGCACAGTAGTGTTCCCTCCTTTATGCAGTGGGATGATGTATGAAATTTTCCAGAGGAGAGGAATGTAGAGCTCTGAGATAGAGAGGTTGATCAGAATTGAGATAGGGAAGGAGATGGCAACCACTACTAATTTAAGGAATTTGAAAGGTAAGTTATCAGCTGCAAGGGAGGTAGGTTTAAGTCTGCTGAGTAGTTTTTTATGGTGATAGTTTGAATGGGCTTAAATGAGAAGGTATCATTGGTTTCCTTGGGGGGTGTTGGATTAGTCAGTGGAGACCTATAGAGGTTCTTGTAAAGTGAAAGTATGGAGTTGGTAAAGAATGAGTTAAGTTGTGTGGCTATACTGTCATGATTAGTGGTCATTGATGGGTTTGGTGTTGATTGTTGCCTGGGTTGAAGGATTTTTTTATGGCAGACCAGAATTTTGGTGGGTTGTTATGGTATTTTAATTGAATGCAACTGTAGAAATTTTTCTTTTCCAATTTTACCTGTGTTTTGGCTTTGTTTTTGAGATTATGGTAGTGATCAAGGTTGGCTTAGGTTTGTTGATGTGCCATTGTGCCCAGGCTTTATCAATTTGTTTATATAGAATTTTGGTTTCTTTTGTTAGCCAAGGCACATAATTTGATTTAATTCTTATAGTTCTACATGGGGATAACTTGTTTAAAATATTGAAAAAAGTAATGTTAAAGTAGTCTGCTGGAGTTTCTAGGGGTACCGTTCTAAGAGGGGTCCAGCTACAGGTGCGTAAGAGGGAGTTCGATATTTGAGGATTAAAATCTTTTTGTTTTGAATTTGCTTAAATGTGGTATTTCTGTGGGAGGGGGGGATGAAGATGTTGTCTGAGTAGGTATGTTGGAGATGATCATTAATGCTGTCACGCAGACAGCATGCTTGGAAATTGAGAGAAGTTTTATTAGTTAGGATCCAATCCAGAACAGATTCTTCTTTGGTGGCTTTGTCTACTCTAGTTGGGGATTGTATAACCTTGGTGAAGCCATGTAGATTTATGAAATTACTGGGGCTATCTGAGTTGCAAGTGATCCAATGAACATCAACGTCCCCATTATTATGTTTTTTGTGGGAATGCTAAGGATATGTAGAGGAGTATTTCCTCTATTGTAGAAAGGTTATTACCAGGTGGAATATAAATGCCTACAATGGTGAGGTATTTGTTGGGGTTTATTTGGGGTTTAGTTATTGGCCGTTTGGGCAATCTCTTCTATCTCTCTCAAATTCTGATTTGAAAGCCTGCATTTGCACTTGTTTCTGTTCTGTAACTCATCTAGTGCAGATACAGATTCTTAGTTTTAGCACTTAAATTTGGTTATTCATGCTCAGCACTTGTTCCGAACTTGCAAGCACTAAATAAGCTACTAATTACTATAGCACTCAACCTTCCTCATTACCTAGAGGAAAACCGTTTTTGTACTTACTTTTCTCACTTGCTTAGAGAAAAACAGCTCTTGTACTCACTTTCCTCACCTATATAGAGGAAAATATTTTTTTTATTCAGGCATGTCCAAGGGTCAGCTCCCAGTGTTCTCTCCTGTCTATCTGATGAATCTGGGCATCTTGAGGCAATGTAGAAATTGCCTCATTTACACAGACAACCCTTTCCTCCTACCACCCAACACTACAACCTGTGAGAGATGCACTTATCTAGCCAAACTGGAGGTAAAGCTCTCTCCAACCAAGACTGAACTTGACAGTCAAGAGGAGAAGGTAAACATTTGCACCACACCACACTCATCACATAGTCTCACTAAATCTACAGCACCAAAATCCACACATAGTAACACAAAAACATTCACAGAGGCTCTCAATAATAATCTGTCTAAGCAACAGAGACCTCCATGCAAGCAACCTCCATCCCCCAACACAACCCAAATGACACATAGCCCACAGACTCAGTGTGCCACTAAACCACAGCCAATAAGGCAAAACAACGTACCCAACACACTAGTCATAGGTGACTCTATAGTCAGGAACACTGATGTCCCACTCACCAGGCTAAACAAGGAGAAGGTTACTGTCAGCTGTCGGGTGCCAGGATCTGCCACATAACCCACGCACTCAGGTCACTCCACAACAAGTACAAATATGACTCTGTCATTGTCCATGTTGGTGTGAATGACCTGAGATGTACCTCCCTAGACTACATGAAAAGAGACATGGAAGAGCTCTCCGATCTTGTAGCCAAAGCAGATATGACACTAGCCCTGAGTAGCATTCTGCCATCACCCAGAATGATACCGCAGTACAAAGATAAAATGATTGACTTCAACAATTGTCTAAGCTTCTGGTGTCATTCTAAGGGGATCCAGTATCTGTCTGCTTGGGATGACATGGTCGACAGACCACTATGCTTTGCCACAGATGGCCTGCACCTGTCGCCCCTGGGATTCCGGATACTGGCTAAGGTTCTTGCTGCCCCTTTAGTGGCTTTTTAGGCAAGGTTCAAATGACAAATTCACCACCATAACAGGAACAGGCAAGCAAAAACTGAGGGTAATGCTACTCAGTGCTAGAAGTCTAAATCTCAAAATGCACTCACTCGAGGCACTCCTTAAAATGGAGAACATCGATATCTGTGCAGTGACTGAGACCTGGTTCAAGGCTCCAGAGAGCGCCCCTGCACTACCAGGCTATAACTCATACCACACTTTTCGGCCATATAACCTGGACCGAAACACCAAAGGCAGAGGTGTGCCCATATTCATTATGGATATCCACACCTCCAGGCTAGTTGCTCAGCATAATGCATCCAAGGTTATCCAGGTGCAACTAACTCTGGGCAAAACTGCAATCCAAATTGCAGCTTGCTACAGATCCCCCACCATTCCCCAGGATTCCCACTCCTCTTTTCTTGATGTACTGGAAAATATCAGTGTTCAACCAAACACCCTAATAATGGGCGACTTCAACTACTCGACAGTGGCACAGGAAGACCAATTGTGGCAGGAAATGTTTCTCTTACTGAACCCCTTCCTGAGTTTCTCACAAAATATCTTAAGCCCTTGTTAAAATGGGTAAGATCTAGGATCCAGGACACTACTGAATTTTTGGGTATTATTAATGACATGCAAATAGAGGATGAATGGTGGTTATGCACCCTTGATGTCAGCGCACTATATACAAATATACCACACTGGGCTGGACTGGATGCTGTTGAATACTGGCTGTATAAATCACAAATGTACAAACCTGGCTTTAACACTTCCCTGATGTGTCTGACTGAACATGTTCTCACAAAAAATGTATTTTTCAATGGGAAACAATGTTACCTTCAAATCAAAGGTACTGCCATGGGGGCATCTTTTGCCCCTATCTATGCTGATTTATATATGGCATATATCGAAGACCAAATAATATATGATGACACACACAATCTCTATTTGGCTGAGATCGATATTTGGCGTAGATATTTAGATGATTGCTGGATGGTGTGGAGGTCTGATATTGAATACTTGAAGGAATTTGTTGAATATCTTAATGACAACAAATGGGGCCTACACTTTACCATCAACTATGATAAATATAGGATTACCTATTTGGATGTATTAGTCACAAGAAAGGCAGACAATACACTCAGCACACAAGTATTCCGTAAATATCCCAAATATAACACCTTACTCCACACCTCCAGCTTTCATCCTAAACATGTAGCTAGAAATATTCCAAAATCACAATTTATCAGCATGAGACGTATTTGTTCAGATGACAATACTTTTCAGGATTATCGCCAGGATTTGACTGATAGGTTCAAAGAAAGGGGTTATAGCATGGGTTATGTTACTATTGCTAGTAATTATGCATCCAAACTCAATCGTGATGATCTCCTCAGATACAGGAATAAATCACCCAGCAATAACAACATTTTGCGATTTACAACTACCTATGGCAGAAATACAAACAAATTTATTGATATCATCAAAATACAAACAAATTTATTGATATCATCAAACGACATTGGAATATACTTTTAGCAGATTCTGTCTTGTCCAACCATATACTTGAAACATGTTTATTTTCATTTAGAAAAGGTAAAAACTTGGGTGCCTATTTCAATCATTATAAACATCACTCTGAATCTAGGAATTTGCACATGATTCAGACATCAATATTAGGAGATAAACTTGTGGGCTGTATGCCTTGTGGACATTGTAGTAATTGCAAATATGTATTAAAAACCAAACATTTTTCTAGCAATAACAGCAGTCATATCTTTGACATTAAGTTTTTTGCTAACTGCAACACTGATTGGATTATTTACATGGCCTCTTGTAGCTGTCATGCATTTTATATTGGCCAAACATCAAGACCTTTTAAACTACGTATATCTGAACATCTGAGTGATGTCAGATGCAAAAGAGCAAGTAATGCATTGTATAAACATACTCTTAAACATAGTACAGCCAAATTTCATTTCACAATTATTGATAAAATAATTGGTGATAGAAGTAGCAAATCAGGATGGCACATTAAACTGAATGCAGAAGAGAAGAAATGGATATTAAAACTAGGTGCACTATTTCAGCCTGGACTTAATGAATATTTATGAATAATTATATGCATATTCATGAGCTCACCAATCATGTTTTGTTCTCAATTATCATGTATTATATAAAGGACTTCAAATGTTTTATGTGGATTTGCACTGATGAAGGCTAGGTAAAAACCAAAGCCGAAACCGGTCTGTTTTGCTTACTGAAGTTCTTTACATGTTTTACTAATTAAATTAGTTTTCACAACTCACAGTTGCTGGCTTCTTTTTTTGTGGAATCGACTTCAACTACCCCACCATTAACTGGGAAAACTACTTGTGTACCAACTCCTTAGCTCAATGCTTTCTGGAATTAATAAACTCCAATGCTCTGGATCAACTTATCCACACCCCCACCAGGGGCAACAATATCCTAGACCTAGTCATTACCAACATGAATGACCGGTGTTCCACACCTGAGGTCAACTCCTCGTTGGTCCGATCCGACCATAAGCTAATCACCCTTGATATCCACATCCCGCCCTCACCCCCATTAAAGAAACCATGGTAAAAAAATTCTCCAAAGCCAACTTCATGCTTCTTAAGACAGAAGTGGCAAACTTCATGACACCCATGCAGATGGACAATACAGTTACAATTGCTGAATCCTACACAAATGCACTCTATAAGCAATTACACAAGTGCATGCATCATGCTATCCCAAACAGAACTAAGACGCTATCCTCCAAAAAAAGGAAGCCAATCTGGTGGTCCCCTGCCATAAACAAACTATACAACACAAGGAAGAAAGTATTGCAAAAGATAGTAAAATCCCATGAGTGGAGGAGCTCCCTGGTCAGCCTCCGTAAGAAGCTGAGATCCCTTATAAGATCCTCCAAAGCTAGCTATGAAAACAAAATCACCACTAATTCTAAGGACAACCACAAAGCATTCTATAGCTATGTCAATAATCTTGATGGCAACATCTAGATCTGCTCTAAGTTACAGCACAATGGCATGACAATTACAGAACCAACTGATATTGCCAACATCCTGGCAGATAGGTTCAGTACTGAGTTTACCCCCCTCACCCCCTAAATGGCCCATATCTATACAGGAAGAATGCAGAGTCCCTGTAATCACAACTATGCACTCTCTAAAGCCAAAAACACAGCATCCATGGGACCAGACAACATCCCAGGCTGCATTTTACACAAACTTCAGAATGAACTGGCTCCCCACTTAAGCACCATGTTTAATAATAGCCTCACATCAGGCTTTGTGACCACTGAATGGTGTACAGCAACAGTTATCCCACTCCACAAAGGGGGAGCCACCACTGATCCTGGGAACTATCGACCTATTAGCCTAATGAGCCTGGTCTGCAAGGCCATGGAACATATCATCATGGAACTCATAAACAAAGACATTGGTAACCTCCAAACTCTGTATCCCACCCAGTTTGGGTTTGTGAAAGGCAGATCATGTCTCCTGAACCTGATAGACTTCTTTGAGGCAGTCACCAAAGCCGTAGATGAGGGTAAGGTGGTTCACACAACCTATCTTGACCTCGCCGAGGCTTTTGACACCATCCCCCATTCTGCAATTATAGCTAAACTCACTAAACTAGGTATAAATCCCTACATCACAAGATGGGTTGCCAACTGGCTCACTGACAGAAACCATGCTGTAAAAGTTGCAGACTCCAAATCTGACCTCAAAGCAGTGACAAGTGGAGTACCACAGGGTTCTGTCCTGGGACCTCTCCTGTTTGGTATCTACTTCTCTGAAGTACAGGCTAACACAGAAGGCCTCTGGCTAATGAAGTTCGCAGATGACTGCAAACTTGGAGCCATAGTCAAGTCCCCAAATAATGTGGACATCCTACAGAAGGGCCTCACTGAGACAGATGCCTGATGTCAGAGCCATGGCCTCAAGCTCAGTGCCAAAAATTGCAGTGTCATCCCCTTTGGTAAAAACTCTGTACCCATGAACTACCACATAGGCAATCTACTTAACACCAAATGTGTGACAAGAGACCTTGGGACCCAGATGGACAGTAGTCTCTCCTTTGATAGTCACATCACCACAGTAGTCAGAAAGCCTTCTACGTGGCACACCTCATCATAAAAGGGTTCTCATCCAGGAAAAAAGAGGTCATTGTTCCCCTCTACTCGACACTCATTAGACCCATTAGAGAGTACAACACCCCTTTTGGAATGTACCTCACAAGACATCTGCAGCAGCTGGAAAGGCCACAAAAGTACCTCACAAAGAGGATTACTGACCTCAAACAGATGCCCTACACTGACCACCTCAAAAAACTCCAGCTTTACTTCGTAGCATATTGCCTACCCTGAAGTGATCTCTGCCTAACATATAAAGCTATTTCAAACCCAGAGCTGTTGGACATGCTACACCTAAAGAAATCACAGTCCCTCCGAGCTACACGCTCTAGGGACCTAAACCTTTTCACCACAATAAACAGGACATGCTGGTGGGCTAGATTCTTGCCCCAGAGACTTCTCATACTCTGGAACAAGCTACCCATCTAAGTCAAGCAAAGTTCTTTATTAGCACTCTTCAAGAAAAATCTTGATGAGTGGATGGGAAATAGGAAATACACCCTGGGGATCAGCAGTGGCACAGGAAAATAACTTTCTTGGGTGGCGTAAGCTAGGGAACCTTGTTGGCTAGGCTTATGTAGGCCCTTGGGCCGATAGCCTAATACCTACATATGAACCTATGAACCTATTTGGTTTAGTAAATAATATTTTAGTGTTGTTGAAAGCTGGAATTTCTGCTTCTAAGCAGTCTAATTTGAGATATGTTTTATAGATTATGACTACACCCCCTCTACATTTGTTTGTTCTGTCCAGTCTATGTATATCGTAACCTGGAGGTAGAATTATATTGTTATTTATATCAGGTTTTAGCCAGGTTTCTGTTAGGACAGTGATGTCAGGGAAGTTTAGTGATATACTGACGTGCAGTTTGTGTACCTTCTTGAGGATCATCCTTAGACTCGTATTAATTAATAGAAGGTCGGAAGCTTTAGAACAGATGTTTATTGCTCTGTGGGGCTGGAGGGTGGGGGTGTTGGAGGATTGTTGTATTTTAGTTATGGGGCCAGGGTTTGGTTGAATATCACCTCAGAGATTTAGATAAATTGTAAGGTGTAGGAGTGGAAAGGAGAGTTCTGATAAGAGTTTGTTGATTTTGAAGGAAATGTGAGATTTTGAGAAAAGGTGTGTATATTTATTATGAAAGTATCCCAAAGGAGTGGTGTTATAGAGGTTGGGACCTATTTCAAAGTTTGAGGGTAGTGCATGGACAGAATGATGGAGTGTAGTGGTAGGAAATGTGAAAGTACTGGTTAACTGGTTACTGGTTAACTGAATATGGTATGAAGTTAGATAGCTGGTTAGAATGAAACAAGTGAGGGAGACAGTGTAAAATGAAATAATATTTAGAAATTTGATATGGTGGGAAAACATCATAGGTAGAGGTGAGATAAAATTTAGTTATGATACAGTTGTATAGCAGGTTAGATAAGGAGTTGTAACTAATTAGTGTGATGGGTTAAGTAGGGAGTAATTTGTGAGATAAACAGAAAGAGGGGTGTAAGAATTAGTTATATATGGATGTGAATTAACTGGAGGGATGTTTTAATTGAGTGGTAGTACATGGTGGGAGTGACTAGTTTGAGATATGTGTAGGTGTACTGGGGGTGGGGTGGGAACTGGGGGTAGGTGAGTGGAGTGAACCCAAGCAGAGCAAGGGCAAATGGAGTGAGCTGAAACCTGGCCACCAGAGTGCTGCAGAAACAATCAGAGAAGGTAATTCTCCACAGGTCAGTAACAAAGTAACAGATGTAGAAGTACAATTACAGACTGATTCTCCACAGTTCAGTAACAAAGTAACAGATGTAGATGTACAATTACAGACTGGTTCTCCACAGGTCAGTAACAAAGTCAGAGATGTAGAAGTACAATTACAGACTGATTCTCATGTCAGTAACAAAGTAACAGATGTAGAAGTACAATTACAGACAGATTCTCCACAGGTCAGTAACAAAGTAACTGATGTAGAAGTACAATTACAGACTGATTCTCCACAGTTCAGTAACAAAGTCAGAGATGTAGAAGTACAATTACAGACTGATTCTCAGGTCAGTAACAAAGTAACAGATGTAGAAGTACAATTACAGACTGATTCTCCACAGTTCAGTAACAAAGTAACAGATGTAGATGTACAATTACAGACTGGTTCTCCACAGGTCAGTAACAAAGTCAGAGATGTAGAAGTACAATTACAGACTGATTCTCATGTCAGTAACAAAGTAACAGATGTAGAAGTACAATTACAGACAGATTCTCCACAGGTCAGTAACAAAGTAACTGATGTAGATGTACAATTACAGACTGATTCTCCACAGGTTAGTAACAAAGTAACAGATGTAGAAGTACAATTACAGACTGATTATCCACAGGTCAGTAACAAAGTAACAGATGTAGAAGTACAATTATGGTCTAGCTGACTACGTTGGAATGTGAGATGTTTTAATAAATACTGTCAATGGTTTGGCTGTTATAATATACAGTCCAGCTTACAGAGGTGCAATTATAGGTGTTTTGCTTCAGAAGTAATGTATTCATGCAGCGTCTATCCACAATTACGTGAGGAAAAACAGACTGCAAATTTCTGACACTATTAGTGCTGACAACAGTGAAAAGAAAGCTTGCTGATAGGTACAATTAATTTTAAGAGCAGGAGATTAAAGCACTTCATAGACTCTATACAGGCTCAAATAAACCGGGAGCATACCAAAAGTAAAGTGTAATATGGGGGAAGGGGATGCCAGCAATATTGTCTTGGCTACTGTGCATGCCACTCAACAGGAAAAGAAAAAAAAACTGTGCAATAATAGAGCAATTCAAGGAAAATGTACTTCACAATATAGATTGTCTTTTTTTAATTTCAGAGGTAGGGCCATTGTTTTCACACAGGGCTTAGGAGGATGTCCTTGTTAGAGTACTGGTGCAGTGGGAATGGTTGTTAGACTGCAGTTTACACCCAAAAGATGGAAAATAAGAGTGAGAGGAAGGTTAGTTAGAGAATGCCTGAGGTTACAGAAAAAGCTTCATTACTGTATAGCAACACATTACATTACCGTGCTATATGGATACGATGTGGACACTGTCACTAATGTTGTATATGTAGGCTCACAGCAGGATTAATGCATTCAAGTCCTTTATATCTCATATTAAATTTGTTGAAAGTACAATTTGTAGCACAAATCTGGTAATCATTCAATGCTGGTCAATAAATGCTGGACATCAGCGATCCTTGCTGTATCTAATGTAGTCAAAAATGCAGTGGCCTTAAGTGTGCTAACACTCGACCAAAAACAGCATTATGCTGCTATATCAACTAGGCCTAAAACCCATAGTTAGCCTTATGAGTTACACTAATAAAGATAAAAGGCATAAATTATCAAATAGCAGCAGAGGGGAAAAAATGGAGCACTTTCCCTTCCAAACACACTTCTTCTAGCAGAAACATCAAATTCAAGGTAATATTATAGCAAACTCATTCATTAGGAAGGCACATAATATAGCTAAAAATATTTTGTCTAAATTATCCAAATAAAAAGTGCAACAGATACAAAGTTACTTGGCAAGCACACCACCCGTGGGATGTGTTAGCTTAGCAGACAAAACAGTATTTAAAAATTACACTGGACAGGTAACTCCTGTTAATAGATTTTGTCTGGAAATTAGGGAGGATGGGTGGATTTCATATTCAAGCTCTGCTTAGATAGTGGGGAAAAAATCACTGGGATACAAAAGTTAGCAGAAAAGAAAAATATTTTTGGTTGGAATGAATTGCCAATGTCCAGATTTTGTAGAGTTTCCTTTCCATTCTTTCAGCCTACTAATGAAATAAGAGCGTTCTTTATTCTTAAAGTCTCTGTACCATCAGTAAGTTAATACTCTCTAAGAAATTCTCTTTCAGCCTTTTTAAGTTTATTTTCTTTGTTTTTTTTAGGAGTTTAAGCATAAGTTTGCTTTTCAGAACAAGTAGAACATAGGTGCTTAGTATTATAGCTTAGAATTCCTTTGGAAATTACGTATGCATCTGTGTACATGTAAAATCTGTAGCATTTGTTTATGATTCAAATCTCGAAACAGCCAGAATAATGCACAAATAAGTGGCATAAATATTACAGATGCTGCCACATTGAAAAAGTACTTTCTGTTATGGACACAAGGCAAGATTCGAAAGTGTAGTGCACATTACAGAGAGGGGTAAACATTCATAAATCCAAATCCAAATTTGGAGAAAAGCATTTGCCTCATCATGCTAATTGGTATGTAACTGCAGGACATATGTAGCTTATTCTTTTGTGGCAGTATGCAAACAAATGAGTGAAAATGAATTTCAGATTTTTCAGTGAGGGTCAAATCATGTACCAAGGCTTATTCAACCCACTGCATAACTTCCCAAAGATCATTGCTTCCATCTGTAAAGCAAGTTCCAAGCTATAACACATAATGTCTGCCAGTTGGTGGACAGGATTAAGAAGCTGTTAATGATCTGTATGCTATGGTCCAATGGTCCAGGGTTTGAGTCCTTCAGCCTCCATTTTGTAACTGTCTGACTAAGGGCAAGTCACTTAACTAGGCGCAGCTCCCAGGAAAACCAAACAGAAAGAAGCCATTGAGAAAGTCAGATAGACTGTGTCACTACTGTAAAGGACTATACTTAAAGGTACTTTAAGTTGTGTCATCATTCCACATGATTATTTGTGAATAGCCTGCATTTTTTCCTGTTTGTGTTCAATAAAACTACATTTTTTGTGACCTAGTGGTTTCTTCTGCATTTTTATATTCAATAATGTGTATAGCAGCATATATGTCTGTATGTTTATTTATTTATTTATTTTTTATTTAGGATGGGGCAATGGTGCAGCAGTTTGTGTTGTCACCTCACAGTAAGAGGCTCTCCGTTTTGATTCTCGGCTGGAGTGCCTTCTGTGTGGAGTCTGCATGTCCTCCCTGTGTTGATGTGGATTTTCTCCAGGTACTCCGGCTTCCTCCTACATTACAAAGACATGCATCTGGAGCATTTCTCCCCAGGCTTCTACTGACAATTGTCTCATTCCAAGTCGGACTTTCCCAGTTAACAAATGTTTTTAGTGGTGCACAGCATGAAGTAAAGATGCTACAGAAACGAAGGGTTGCTGCCTGTGTACTACAAACTACTTCTCTAATTATTACAGACCAGTCAATTTCCTCTACATATTAACACATTAATATTCCTACTTATGATTGGTACAACTAGTGATATGCTATAGTGTACAATACTAAAGAATTAGACTCTAGATTGTGTGCTGCATATAAAAATAAGTGTCTGTGCCAAAAGCTATATGGTTTGCCCTAGAATAACCAACAAAAGGTGTAACCTCAAGCAACTTTGTTGTATAAGCGCATTATACAACAGACCCTGGTGTTATAAGGTGTTAGTTCACAGTACAACACATATACAGAAGTTACACATTTAACAAGAAGTACAGTAGTACCTATGCAGATGTATAGAGTCAAACTACTTCACTAGGCTGCCTAAAATATCCGCTATATCTATCAGAATCCATGTGATTGTAAAGGTAATACCATTGCACACATTTGTGTTGAGAATGTGTCCCTTGCTCCATTTACATATACTGCAGGTCTACATCCACCTTATGCTTTATATAGGAATCATCTCGTACCTTTTACAGGAATCAAAAGCATTTATAACATATGTCTTATCTCATCAGCTAGTGCACAGTGTTAGTTCCACATAGTTCTACATATGTGCATGATGGATAACCTGCAACAGATCTGCTGTTCAGTTAATCCACAAAAATGCATATTGTAAGTATCATTTCAAAAAATGACAAATCTGGACTGCTTATCGGAAAATGTCAGGATATGACACATCAGATGTATGCATTCACTGTCTTCACACATAGCATAAATGGAATGCACACCATCAGTTTTTGTTAGTGTTCAAGCAAACCTACACTCCTTGGTAGAACATCCCCGTCTGTCTTCTGCGTGGTGTGTTATCTCTTGAAGCCTTATGCTGTGACATGGGCTATCTTCCCAACAGCTACCTAGTACATCTAAGGAACCTCCCAACTGAAAGAATACTCTATCGGTAGAACCCACCCTGGAATACATAGAAGTGCTTCCTACTGCCTCATTGTCTTGAAGCTTTATGCTGTGACACGGGCTATCTTCCTAACAGCTACCTAGTACATCTAAGGAACCTCTCAACTGAAAGAATACTCTATCGGTAGAACCCACCCTGGAATACCTAGAAGTGCTTCCTACTGCCTCATTGTCTTGAAGCCTTATGCTGTGACATGGGCTATCTTCCCAACAGCTACCTAGTACATCTAAGGAACCTCCCAACTGAAAGAATACTCTATCGGTAGAACCCACCCTGGAATACCTAGAAGTGCTTCCTACTGCCTCATTGTCTTGAAGCCTTATGCTGTGACACGGGCTATCTTTCCAATAGCTACCTAGTACATCTAAGGAACCTCCCAACTGAAATAATACCCTATTGGTAGGACCCACCCTGGAATACCTAGAAGTGCTTCCTACTGCCTCATTGTCTTGAAGCCTTATGCTGTGACATGGGCTATCTTCCCAGCAGTTACCTAGTACATCTAAGAAACCTCCCAACTGAAAGATTACCCAATCAGTAGAACCCACCCTGGAATACCTAGAAGTACTTCCTACTGCCTCATTGTCTTGAAGCCTTATGCTGTGACACGGGCTATCTTTCCAACAGCTACCTAGTACATCTAAGGACCCTCCCAACTGAAAGAATACCCTATTGGTAGAACCCACCCTGGAATACCTAGAAGTGCTTCCTACTGCCTCATTGTGTAGCTTGAAGCCTTATGCTGTGACATGGGCTATCTTCCCAACGGCTACCTAGTACATCTAAGGAACCTCCCCAACTGAAAGATTACCCTATCGGTAGAACCCACCCTGGAATACCTAGAAGTGCTTCCTACTGCCTCATTGTCTTGAAGCCTTATGCTGTGACACGGGCTATCTTCCCAACAGCTACCTAGTACATCTAAGGAACCTCCCAACTGAAAGAATACCCTATCGGTAGAACCCACCCTGGAATACATAGAAGTGCTTCCTACTGCCTCATTGTGTAGCTTGAAGCCTTATGCTGTGACACAGGCTATCTTCCCAACAGCTACCTAGTACATCTAAGGAAACTCCCAACTGAAAGAATACCCTATCGGTAGAACCCACCCTGGAATACCTAGAAGTGCTTCCTACTGCCTCATTGTCTTGAAGTCTTATGCTGTGACATAGACTATCTTCCGAACAGCTACCAAGTACATCTAAGGAACCTCCCAACTGAAAGAATACTCTATCAGTAGAACCCACCCTGGAATACCTAGAAGTGCTTCCTACTGCCTCATTGTCTTGAAGCCTTATGCTGTGACATGGGCTATCTTCCCAGCAGCTACCCAGTACATCTAAGAAACCTCCCAACTGAAAGATTACCCAATCAGTAGAACCCACCCTGGAATACCTAGAAGTACTTCCTACTGCCTCATTGTCTTGAAGCCTTATGCTGTGACACGGGCTATCTTTCCAACAGCTACCTAGTACATCTAAGGAACCTCCCAACTGAAAGAATACCCTATCGGTAGAACCCACCCTGGAATACCTAGAAGTGCTTCCTACTGCCTCATTGTGTAGCTTGAAGCCTTATGCTGTGACACGGGCTATCTTCCCAGAAGCTACCTAGTACATCTAAGAAACCTCCCCAACTGAAAAAATACCCTATCGGTAGAACCCACCCTGGAATACCTAGAAATGCTTCCTACTGCCTCATTGTCTTGAAGCCTTATGCTGTGACACGGGCTATCTTCCCAACAGCTACCTAGTACATCTAAGGAACCTCCCAACTGAAAGAATACCCTATCAGTAGAACCCACCCTGGAATACCTAGAAGTGCTTCCTACTGCCTCATTGTGTAGCTTGAAGCCTTATGCTGTGACATGGGCTATCTTCCCAACAGCTACCTAGTACATCTAAGGAACCTCCCAACTGAAAGAATACCCTATCGGTAGAACCCATCCTGGAATACCTAGAAGTGCTTCCTACTGCCTCATTGTCTTGAAGCCTTATGCTGTGACACGGACTATCTTCCCAACAGCTACCTAGTACATCTAAAGAACCTCCCAACTGAAAGAATACCCTATCGATAGAACCCACCCTGGAATACCTAGAAGTGCTTCCTACTGCCTCATTGTGTAGGTGATAACCTACTGATTTTACTGTAACTCTAGCATATTACACTGTTTATCATATTCCTGTTGTTGGGCCAGCACACCCGTGGACCTACCCCGAGGCCATCCAACCTCCCCCCCCCTTTTTCACAAACTTGTTCTGAGACTAGATGTAGTTTCCTTTGTTCTGCCACTAGAGGGCAGCAAAGTACACAGCTTGTAATCCCTGTATCTTACCTGTATACTAAACTTCTCTAGAGTTGCTGTATGAACCTATTTTCAGCTATCCAAGTTTAACTTTTTACATAGCTAACCCCCCTGAAAGGAAATTGCAGACTTTAACCTATAAGTCAGTTAGGCAGTAAGACATAAGAGCTAGAAACTTACCTTATCTAAAGATTGCTGCTGTATTACTGCTTCTTATTCCTTCTCCCATAATAAGTAGACAAATAGGACTCCACCAGTATTTCACAGGAATTAGTGTCTCACAGAAGTGCCACATACCTACTAAAGTTTTGTAAATTACATTCTCACTGTAAAACTGATTACCTCTCAGCACCACTTGGTTCTACCCGCTCCGTTTGCCCTACGGGCTCACTCCGCTCCCCTACCCTACCCCCAATTCCCACACACCCCCAGTGGTCCTAGCCTTATACTTTCTAAACCACACCCTCTCTCCTATCCAGCCTATCCCAGACTCAAGTTAATTTACCACACCCATCCTTTTATAGTTTTCCAATACTCTGTCTCATACTACCCCTACCTGTACTACTTTCATCAGCCTCTCCACCCTTAGCATTTTTCTTCTTTACTACCCTACCGTAACTCTTCACTACCTAAACAACTTCTTTACCCATACAAGCTCTTCATCACTTCTATCCTACCTTAACATTATACAACTTCTTTAGCTTTTCCATTTCTCTTTCGTTACTACCCTACCCTATCTATATACTACTTAAAGAAAATTCCTCTACTTGTAGCATTTCTCTTCTCAACTACCCTATTTTAACTTCTTATCTGATACTATTGCATCCTAGCCCTACCTGGCAGAAACAGTTCATATTTACTAAGTAATATGTCCACAACAACTAAAACTATCCTATCCTTGGTAATACTCTTAGCCACTCTTATACCTATCCTCACCACTACCTATCTCCTCACCTCTTTTGAAAAGGTGAATTACTACTACCTCAACTACTCTCCTAAACAAACATCTATATATAACAATGACCTTACCCATCCCCAAATAAATATCACCTCTACTTCCTGCTACTTGCTACCTAAATATCATCGACTTGCACCCATGAAATTAAACCACCCCACAATAAAAAAATTGAAATATCTACCTAGCCTTAATTCTAACCCTCGTTCTGCACTAAAATCTCCCACCTTAAAAGATGGTGACAGCCACCCTAACACAGGCCCTTCTAATCTCTCTACTTCACCTATTCTTAGTACCTCTCCCAACATCCTTACTACCCAGACCAGTCTCTCTAACTTCTTACTAATAGGTCATCTCAATATCCGCAGTATTAACAACAAAGTTGCCCAACTCCATGCCCTTTTGGATATTCACTCCTTTGATATCCTCTGTCTTACAGAAACCTGGTTAAAACCCACAACTAAGGATAATGAAATAATCCCCCCAGGGTATAATATACTGAGACACGACAGAGTAAAATGCAAATGAGGAAGAGTAGCCGTACTGTTTAGAAATGAACTACACATCTCCTCTATACCTTATAACCCACCTAAAAATAGTAAAGTTGAACTCTTAATCACTAGATTTCAACTCAATCCCACCAAAGCACTTTAAATAATCTGTATCTACCTACCCCCAGATAATAACATTACTACAATAGAGGATACCCTATGCTGGATATCTACTACTTTCCCACAAGAAACTATTATTCTAGGAGATTTCAATACTGACTGGAATAGTATCAATACAGATAATCCTTCTTCTCATTAATCTGCATGGCTTTAACCAAACTATCACCACCACCACTAGAATTAACAAACCAAATAATAAAGAAACTATACTAGACTGGATACTAATCAATAAACAAGAACATACTTATAAAGTAGGGACCTTGCCTGATGATGTAAGTGATCACATACTTATTTACATCATAAGACAAAAGAATGACATTACCAATGTCCCCAACTATAGGACTTCTCGAACCAAGAAAAACTTTCAGCCTGTATTATTTCAAATGGAACTTAGTGCCTGTGACTGGAACCCTCTAAAAACTCTCCCTCTTGAAGAAGCTGTTATATATTTCACTAACAAATTCTTAACAATCCTCGACAGGCATGCACCTAAATGATCTATTAGAACAAAATCCAAACCTGCCCCCTGGCTGTCAAAAGATACCAGACAAAAAATATTACTTAGAAATAAATCCTGGGCTAAGTGGAGAGCAACCAGAAATACCTCAGATCAACAAATCTTTAGACAGTTGAGAAATGCTACAAAAAAGCTATTCTCTCTGACCAAAAATAGCTACTATTGCAAGCTGCAGCAAATTCACCACAATAATCCACAAAAATTCTGGGCAAGCTTAAATAACCTCCTTCGTCCAGGTCACTCTAGCACTCCTTCCCCTCTAGGGTCAGAAAACAATACCTCCCATCGAACTGCCAATGCCTTTAATACCTTCTTTACAGACACCATACAAACTCTAGCCAGTCAACTAGCTAGAGACAACTCAGATCTACCTAACTCCCCACATCATACTCGGCCAACATTCCAACTACAACCCATCTCTACCTCTTACATCCAAGAACTTGTCCACAAACTTAAGCCTTGCACCCCCTCTGCCGATAAGTTACCATCTGAATACCTGCAGCAAGTAGCCAAAGTAGTCGCCTATCCTATATCCATCCTGATAAACCACACCATAACTGAAGGAACCATTCCAGATCTCTGGAAAATCTCCCACATTATTCCCTTACACAAAGGAGGTAACTCTAATAACTATTCTAACTACAGGCCTATAGCTCTCCTTTCTCCATTAGCCAAGATTATGGAAAAATGTATTCACCATCAGCTAATGGACTACTTACTTCAACATAACATTCTAGCAAACTGTCAGCATGGCTTCAGACCTTTTCATAGTACCACCTCAGCTCTCCTATCCTTCACCAACACCATTAATAATAACCGTAATAATAGCACCCTCTCATCAGCACTCTTCCACGACCTGTCTAAAGCCTTTGATATGGTTAACCATCTCTTACTCATAAACACTCTGTCATCCCTCTCTCTGGATGCCAAAGCAATTCTCTGGTTCAAGTCTTACCTTAGTAATAGACAGCAAGCCGTTCTTTGGGAGAATCAACTATCATCTCACCTTCCTATCTCCCTGGAAGTCCCTCAGGGCTCCATTCTTGGTCCTCTTCTTTTCTCATTATTCATCAATGACCTTTAAATAGCTATTCCTCAAACCACCTGTATACAATATGCTGATGATTCTACTATCATATGCTCTGCCAACTCTATATCTGAACTTCAGTCTTTAACCCAGGCAGCTTTCAACACAGTAGAGGCATGGTTCTCAAAATGGTGCCTTCTTTTGAACACCAAAAAGACCAAGCTACTACTGTTTACAACAAACAGTAAGCCCTCCCCCATAGATTTCTCCATTCAATCCAATAATGGCACCCTTATATCCCCTGACTCTTCCACCAAACTGTTAGGAATTACAATTGATAATAACCTTACCTTTGACAATCGCATTAATAACACCATTAAAACTGTTAATAAAAAACTGGGCTCCCTATATAGGATAAAACCTTTCTTAACTCCAACAGCCAGAATGAGTATTGCCCACTCCCATCTAATTTCAACTCTTCTGTATGCAGCACCCATTTACACTAATCTAAAAAAAAATAATCTTACCAAACTAGCCAACTCCTACAATAGTATTGCTAGATTTGCCTCTGGAAGCCCATATAGAACTCACCACTGTCTTAACCTTCACCAGCTAGACTGGCTCAAACTGAAAAACCTTCTAATACTTTCCCAGCTTACCATCGTTCATAATTTTTTTTACCAACCTAACAATACTCCAATACTAAACAACCTTATATCACCCTATAGGAATCTTGATTCCTTACGGTCCTCCAATAAACTTCTAGCCAGTACCACCAAGTCTAACAACTTAGCAGGGGACTCACTGTTCTCCAATACCGCTGGAAAACAATGGAACCTCTTGCCATCTGACCTAACCTCATTTCCATCCCTTCCTCTCTTTAAACAAAGTCTTAAGAAACACCTTAAAACTCACTGGCTATGCCCCTGCTGTTACCCAGACTGATCCTCTGGATTTCTCTTTGTCATCTCTTGACTTCCTACTTTCCTCCACTCTTTCCTGTCTACTCCTCTGAATTAGTAGCACCTATAAGTTATCTCTTCTACTTAGGCACCAATCACATATCTTTTCTACTTGGCTATGAATGTATCCTGAAGGTAGTATTCCTGACATTTTCTTTATACCTCTTCCTTTTCCTACTTTTACTGTCTAACCCTTTGGAAATAGTAACTGTCTGGAGTAAACTAGAATAACCAAGGATTTAAATGTATTCTAATAATGTCTTGGGGTTGCCCTAGATATTCATACTGTAAAATGATCTGTAGGTGTATGATGTATTATTGTAGTGTGTCGCATAGTCTTCCCATAATTTAAACTGTAATACCTTTCTTGTTTATTATAAACATTTTTTGTGTGGTGGTTTATATGTGGAGCTTTTCTCCCCGGGCCTCTACTGAAAATGGAAATATATCCAGCTGGACCAGCCCAGTCAACAAATGTAAAATAAATAAATAAATAAAATAAAAATCAGTTTAGATCTTACTGAGGTATGTCTCAACAGTGGCCTGGCTCTAAGGATACTGCTCTGACTGCTAGTACAACATATTGTAAGGGAATTGTAATGAGATGTTCTAATATGGGACATGCAAAGTTAATTCCCATAGTCACCATGTATATGGAAATGCTGTCTGAGGAATAAATAAAGCAGTCTAGTTCTTACCGAAAGAGTTTCATATGCGTCCAGCAGAAAAAGCAAGGTGGCAGCCATCTGTGGTATGAAGTTGTTTTTGGCCACAGTATGTTAAAGTAGACAAAGTGCCACAGTTCTGCCATTTGTGGCACATAAGTTCATAGGCTGTTACTAAGCTACAAACCACTAGGGCCCTTACAAGTCTAGCCATGCACCTCAAACAATTTTTGTCCCAAGAATCATACAGGGGGGGTCATGTTAGAAGGCTGGTAGCTTAAGATTTGTAAGGGTTTATTAGGATAATACTTTTCATATTGATTGCCTCTGTCCATAAGGAACATGAGAGCCATATCAGGGATAAATTTACAATTTCCTATCCAATTGTAAATGTCTCATTTGAACAGAGTCAGGGATGAATACTATCTTACATGGATAGGAAGACTATTCCATACTGCTGGTATCCTTTGGTACACATATCTGTCTCTCCAGCACATTATGCCACAAATAAAGTTCAGATCCCTGGATCTAGTATTTCTGGTGCTGTTTGTTTTGCACATGTGCAACAGATTCATCAGAGCAGGGTCTGAGGAAGCCCTCTAAGCCAGATGAAGATCCCCTCTCAGCAGTCTATAGGAGACTGAGTACAGAGACACTCAGCATAGCACAGGGTATTCATACTGTGAATTCTCCAGGTGAGCAACTTTTGTGGGCGTTCCAACTTTTGCAAGTGCCTGGTTAGATACATGCCAAAGAGGACATTGTATTCAATGATAAGTCTGAAAAGGGTCGGGTAAAGTGGTACTATAACTTCCTTGGACCTGGATACCACAACCTTACCTATAAGTTGGGTAACATAGAATAATTTTCTTATTATCTTAGCAATGGGTGTTTCAAAGGCCAGATTGCTGTCTCCAGATGTCCCTAGAACCCATACTACTGAGTCTACTCTTACCATCATTTTATCGATGAAGTAATTAACTTGGGTTGACAGTTTCCCAAATGGCATTATAATGCATTTTTTGGCACTGGGTTTTAGGCCATGGCTTTGACACCAGTCATTTGTCTGTATTAAGCCCACTTACAACATGTTTGTGCCCTGGGAGGATCTATAATAGCTCTCAATTTACAGTCGTCTATAAACTTAGTGTGAGCCAGAAGCCCTTAACATTAGCTTTGATTTTCAAGAAGTTGATGCCAAACAAAGACTGGTCCAGCATGAAGTCTTGGGGTACTCTACTGGTGACCACTCTCTTGGTGGATATGGTCTCACTGATCCTGACTTCTTGGGGTCCTGTCTGTGAGCCAACCAGCGATCCAGCAAATTATGTAAAGGTAAGGGTTTACACCTTGTTCAGAGAGCTGGCCAGCAGTACAATGTTTTGTATCAAATGCGTTAGCAAAGTCCAGATGTGCAGTGTGCAGTACAATGTTTTGTATCAAATGCGTTAGCAAAGTCCAGATGTGCATTGTGCAGTACAATGTTTTGTATCAAATGCGTTAGCAAAGTCCAGATGTGCAGTGTGCAGTACAATGTGTTGTATCAAATGCGTTAGCAAAGTCCAGATGTGCAGTGTGCAGTACAATGTTTTGTATCAAATGCGTTAGCAAAGTCCAGATGTGCAGTGTGCACTATTTTACCCTCGGCCATTGCCTTGGTGACCCTCTCAAGACGTTTACCACATTAAGTAGGCATGGCCTTCCCTTAACAAAGCCAAATTGGGATGGGTCCACTGTCTGTAGGTTGCCAGTATCCTTGTTTATCATTTCCCTTATAATCCATTTCAAGCCTTTGAGTTTTAGGCTTGTTAGACTGATGGGTCTGTAGTTCCCTGGGTCTATTGATGGTTCACTTTTGTGGAGAGGAATGACTGCCGCAGGCCTCCATTCACTTGGAACACAGCCTGTTTCAAAGCTATAGCTGAAGAGTGTATCAGGTGGTCCTGATACGTTATGTTTTAGACTGTTCAACCAGGGATGTTGTCAGTAGCCATGGAGGTGGTGTTCTTGGCTTTGATGTGTGCTGCCAGCACCTGGTCCCTGCTGATAGCTGGGGAAGTATGTTGGAGGGGAGATTTCACCAGGTAGAGCTAGAGGGGAGTGGGAGTGAAGTTAGAGCTGAATAGCTGGTAGATTTGCTATGTTACCCTGATCGGTGTAGGTGGTAACATTCACCACCAGTTCAGTACACTGTTATGTGTTACCTCTAAGGTTCTGAACATAGCTGAAGAAGGCCTTCTGATTATCCTTAGCCAGCAAGGCTATCCTGACCTCAAAGTTGGTCATGGACTTAATCAGACCTCTTAGTTTCTTGTTAGGTTGTATAAGAAAGCATTGTCTTTAAAGGAGTTGCTTTTCCTAATTTTGGCCATGATTTTTCTTATTTTATTATATACTCTGTTTAGGTAAGGATTCCACCTGCGTGACTTGTTTTTAGTATTTGTTTTGGGTATATTTCTGGTAGGTATGCCAGCCTCTATGCAGCCATTCACATGTTTATATAGTGACTCTGTGAATAATTCTGAATAGGTAGCTGTAGTCTCGGGGCTGTGGCAGCCTTGAATTTTGACAAACTAGTTTGCCTTTGAATCTGTAACTGTTTTATTCTGGATTTTCTAAGTTGATTTTTACTTCAAATGAGAAATCTTTGTGATGACCTGACCTCACTAGTGAGAACATGATGTGGGGAGGGGGGTGCTATGCTCTGCCATGTTGGTGAGTACCAGATCCACTATGTCTGATTCTCTGGTTGGGTGTTCCAGGGTGTTTGTGTTAAAAAAGTCCAGGAAGCATTGTGCCTGTGAGTTTGAGACCATGTATGTTTCCAAGTTTAAAGAGGGGTAGTTAAAGTCACCCATGAATAGGGTGTTTGGTTGGATGGTGAGTGCTTCTAGTAAGTTTAGGTAAGAGTCTTGAGACTCTAAGAGCATAGATGGTGACCTGTAGCTGGCCATGATATGGTGAGGGACTTTGAATGGAGTTTGAAGAAAAATAGGAATTCTGCTCTTTGCAGTTAGCTTTACTAAGAGTGAGACAGTCATGTTCCCAAGGGGGGGGGGTGTATTATAAAGCCACATATTTTATTTGTTATAGTCTGTAGAGTGGCCATGTTCCTGCAGTGGGCTGCAGTTAAGATGACAAGACCATCCTCAAACTGGGCTAAAAGAACTTCCTTGTCAACAGCTGCTAAGGCTGATTTTGAGAACTAGGGGGAAATTACTACAAAAATAGTAAAGAGTTAACTTTATTTCTGTCTTTGTTTGTTTATAGCTTCATAGGAGGTTACTAGGTTAATGGCTGTAGGGCCTTTATAAGCCTAGCCATGTCATACCCATGTTCCTTAATTGACCATGGTTAGATGGTCTTTATTTGCAGGGTGAGTCTATGATCAGCACTGATTACCCCTGTTCATGAGGGACATAGATGCCCCAGCCAGTTGTCTAGGTTGCACTTAAATAGGGTCATTGAGGAGCTCTGCATAGCTAGAATTGGGAGTTTATTTCAGAGGACTGGCAATCTTTGGGAGACATAGCTGTCTCTCCAGCATGTTCTGTTGATGTCACAGGCTAGGTTGAGATCCCTGGAGTGAGTGACTCTTTTTCCATTTGATTTGCGGACATGCAGCATTTCCAATAGGGCAGGGTCAGAGACTGCTCTGTAGGCCAGGCACAAGTTGCCTCTCAGCAGCTTTTAGGATGGAGAGTACAGTGACAGAGCTTTCAGTCTTTCCATCTTGGTCATGTTTGGAGACTCTGCATTTTCTTGGTGATAAACCTCTGGGGTCTGTCCAGCTGCTGCAGGTGTCTTGTGAGGTACATGCAAAGGGGAGAGTTGTACTCTATTAGTGGTCTTATGAGGGTCAAGTGCAGAGGAGTTATAACATCCTTAGTCTTGGATGCGATGCCCTTACTTATGAAATGTGAAACGTAGAAGGCTTTCCTTATCACTGTGGACACATGGTGATCGAAATTTAGGTTGCTGTCTATCACATGTCTCTTGTATTCAAGTGAGACACTGAGGCACTGTGATTGGTTCAAGTTATTTATTGTACATAAACACATCAGAAGCTGTTGCTGGAACATATACTTAAGCTAACTGTCTGACTCATAACTTCAAACATCTCGCATTTGCATTTCCATTCATGCCTGCATTCGCTCGGACTGATTATACAAAATGGCACTGATCCTGCATGTGCTCGGTAACTATATGCATGTGATATATAGCTGCAGTGGCTGACTAGGTACAATATACACAATGATCTACACTATCGAGCTGTGTTCCCAAATCTCACACCACTGGGTTTGAGCTTAGGAGGGGTGCTGTCAATATTGTAAATTACAGGAACTTTCTCTTTGCCAACGGGAATAATAATGCACTTTTTTTGAGTTTAGTTTAGTCCATGGCTTTGGCACCAGTCATTTGTCTATGTTAGCCCCTTTTGTAATATGTTAACATCACTGGGGGACTCAATGATTTTGCCCAGTTTGCAATCATCAGTGAACTTAGTAAGTCACCTGGACTTCCAAGAAATAGATTCCAAACAGTTGAGGGCCCAACACAGATTCCTGTGGTACACCACTGGTAATAGGTCTACTGGTAGAGGTGGACTCCCCAACTTTGACATTGTGTGTTCTGTCAGTAAGCCAGTCTGCTACCCCATCTAGTGATGTATGGGTGAATCCCCAGCTGGGAGAGTTTCTCAATGATACCTGAGTGGGGGATTGTGTCAAAAGCCTTGGCCAAGTCAAGATAGGAGATATGTACTGTTTTGCCTTCACCCATGGCTTTGCTGACTTTCACAAAGAAGTCCACCAGTTTTAATAAACATGATCTACCCTTAAAGAAGCCAAATAGGGTCTGGTCAAGGGTTGAATGTTGCCTATGTCCTTGTTGATAAGGTCCATGATGATTCTTTCCATGGCTTTGAAGATATGGCTGGTTAGGCTTATGGGTCTAGAGTTCCCAGGGTCAGGTGATGGATCCCCTTTGTGCAAGGGGATTACTGTTGCTGTTCTCCACTTTGCTGGATCAAAGCCAGTGCTCAGGCTATAGTTAAAGAGAGTGCAAAGTGGTCTTGTCTTAGATTGTTTAGTGAGCAACCTGGGATGCTATCTGCTCCCATAGAGGCCCTGATTTTGGCCTTGGAGAGCATGGGTATGACCTGCTCTTTGAAGATGCTAGGTAGAGGACTGGTGTCAGGTATGCTTTGGGGTATGGCTGGTAGGGACATGGGTGTGAAGTCTGTGCCAAATCTGTCAGCTAGCAGGCTGGCAAATTCCTCAGGTTCAGTATGAGTGGTACCATCCACTATAAGTTTGGCACATAGTTGGGCATTCCATTTTAGATTTTGGACATAGCTAAATAATGCCTTATGATTATCCTTAGCTAGGGATGCTAATTTAGCCTTGCAACTAGCTTTAGAGGACTTTACAAGATACCTGATTTGTTTGTTCAAGTTATGGAGGGTATTCTTCCCCTGCTGAGTAAGTTCCCTCTTGTTCTTAGATAACATTTTCTTTCTTTTGTTATATAACCTATTTATACTTGAGGTCCACCAGGTTGGCTTGTTTTTCGGGAGGTGCTTTGCCTTAGAGAGGCTTATATGCCAAGACACTGGTGTGTGTGTGTTACTATGTGTAGTGGATTCTATTTTCTTTAAGTGTGTACAAGTGGTTTGTGCTTGGGAGGTCTCTGATCTTTTGGTAGGCTTCTATTGAGTACCTTCACGTATGTGGGTTTATGTGTTGTGACCTTGTTTTGTGTGAGAGGTGATGTGTGTGTGTGTGCTGACAACCTGTTTGATGTCCAGTTTGTTGTTACATGAGAAAATTGATTCCAAATTCATAGTGTAGTTACACCTCTCACATATTGTATTTGTTTTAGGAGTAAGTGGTTGTC
>NC_056744.1:364631742-364704242 GCF_019279795.1 Protopterus annectens | reverse complement strand
GTGTGTGTATGTATGCAGCTTAAGCCTACTAGTTCTGCTTTTTTCTGTATTGAAAATGTATGTTTTCCATAAACATGCAGTGTTTGAGGAAGCATGGTAAAGGATGGATGCTTCACATGTGAGGTACATTATGAACATTGCTGTACAATCTCCTCAATCCTATTTGCATTTATATCCAAATCATTGAAACTATACATGCAAAGCATGAAGGCATTTTCTACAGAATTAACATACATGAGACTGAAGAACTAGGAAAAAAGGTATGATTTGGTAGACATATTTTCAGAGAAACATAGCAACGATGAGACAGTGCCCCTTAAACAGATCTTATGCCTCCTATGCTTCTGTCAAGTACTATAAATAATCAAGTTAAAAGACAGGCAAAATAGCTTTTGCACTCAGTTCAGATACAGGCTCTGCCAATGTGAGGGGCTGATGTAATGAGATTTCATTTAGAAATAAAGAGAAAATGAGTTAATTAAAAATGTGCTTCTTAATAACCTGTTAATTCATTGTTTGCTTAAGTCGTCTGGATATGCGGACTACAGATGACCTTTATAAGATTTTGTTTTTTAATTTACCTGGGGTTGAACAATGGCCATTGCAGTGGGCTACGGAAAATATGAGTAGGTAATGGGTTAACAAAAGTACTTACTTTACTGGGAGCTACCTTGCCTTCTAAAGCTATATACACAGTTATGAAAAAAGAGCAAAAGACAGGGTACAACCCCACCTTTCCCACAGGCAAAGCAATAGAGAGAGAGAGAGAGAGAGAGAGAGCAGTTTAAAATTTCAGAGGGGATGTCTGAAAGAGGAGAACCTTGAAACAAATTGTTCAAAGTTTTGTGCTAGCTTTAGGGCACGTTTTTACCTCTTGACCGGCAATGGTATGACAGGGGTTCTGTAGCATGGGCAGCCTGTTTACATTCCTAGGCTCCATGGAGGTTTAAATGTCTTTGGCATTGCCCTCATCCTTATATTAACCTTTGAACCACACCGCTTTCAGGTTAAGAAGCTGTCTGCTGAGGGCAAGGTGTTAATTGAGTCTATAGTCAAGAGTCGTCTGCGAATTATTTCACCAGTCGTTTACTCAGGAACATAATCCTTGACAAGAAGGCTTTTGTTAACAAGGGTTAGAGAGAGGTGGAAATGTAATATCTAATTAATGAGTGACATGCTCTGATTATTTCTGGACATGTGCTGAAACATTTCAGTAGAAGTAAAAGTGCAAACCTTTATTTCTTGATAAGCTGTATTTGCATTTTAACTTTTGGTATGTCTACGTCTTTTATAAAAAGTTACACAATATACACAACACATTGAAAGATAACTAAAAGCACATACAACATTGTATACAACACTATTAAAACAAACAGTGCACATCATGATAGGTTATTGTGCACAATACCTAATTAATTTTATTTAATGCTAGGATATTAGGCACAATACTTAATTTTATGCATGAATGTGATTCTCTGCAATTGTTTGCATTGCTGTTCATGAAGTAATGAGACAGCTGTCATGTTGTATTTCATTAATAGGCAGATGCACATATGTGAGATCATTAAAGCTAAAGGGAAAACTACGGCAAGAGTTATACAAGAACATTGAGAAATGTTAGAATAGGAGTGCAGTAAAGAAAAGCAGGTCCCCTGGAATATATCATAATTCAGCTGCTGCTGAAACAAACAATGGAACCGGATTGGGATTCTGTGAACCTGACACGTGGGTAACAATATAACAAAAATAACCAGTGTCTACAGCTGAGCAAAGGAAGTAGGGGTACATGAAGTAAAAAAGAGACAAAAGACCAAAACTAAGACAGAGTCAAGGAAGCTGTGTGTGTGACAAATAGCAGCTAAAATATGATGGTATTCCTACAGAAATTATAATTACACTGCATTGTACCATGGAGGAACCTTACCAAGAAAACAGCTGGGTGTCATAAAGCTACTTTTAACTATTCAATGCAGTCCTCTTTGTATGACCACCTCAGAAAATTCTAGAAAGAAATAATTTCTCTAAGTGGAAGATCCAAAATTCATATTTCCCTTCCATGCATATCCATCCCTACCACTAACTACTTCCTTGTCAGTTAAGAGTTCTATACCCAGGGGGGGTTGGGGGGGTGGGAGCACACTATTGTATGACACTTCCTTGAGCAGTTATTGATGAGTATGGCAGAACTGCTCCTGCTGAAGATCTAATAAATGAAATGAAAATGAGAATAATGGCTGGGTCTGCTCTCTTCCCTATATGTGCCATGTGTGCATAATGGAAAGTTGCCTAAATATGGTATTTGTTGTCAGAATCCCTGCCACAATGGTATGGACTAGAGGTGAGGTGGGGGAGCTCGGGTAGCTAGTGCCTGTTGGCTTTCTCTTTTCTGCAACATGAACAAAAGAAGGTGTCTGAGCCTATGAAACAAATTAGGTTTTGCTTATGTTTTATTTGAGATGTAACCAAAATATCCCTCTTGTCATCCCACCAGCAGCTAAACTCTCCTTCTAAAACCAGCCCAGTCAGACAAGATAAAAGAATTGTTTAACAAACTTAAACCAGCTTCACTAGCAGCTGATCAGCTGCCAAATGGATACCTCAAACATGCAGCTGATGTCATCTGCTACCCCATTTCAATATTAATCAACAAAACTATCACTGTACAATACATCCCAAAAATCTGAAAAATGTCATATGTATTCCCTCTACAAAAAGGTGAATCTGCAGTAGAACTCTTTAATTTTAGGCCAATTTCTATCCTGTCACACTTTTAGAAAAATGTATCCATACTCAGTTACTTGACCACCTACTTACAAATAACCTGCTAGCCGACTCTCAACATGGCTTCCATCCCAGTCACAGTACATTAACTGTACTTCTCTGCTTTACTAACACCATAAGCCATCTCAAAAATGAAGGGAATTGTGTCTCCTCTATCTTTCTGGACATGTCCAAAGCTTTTGACACAGTATCCCACCAAAAGCTCTTATATGAGCTTGCCTCCCTCAACTTATCTCAGGAAACCCTCTCTTGGTGCCACAGCTACCTCTCCAGCCGTCAACAGGCTGCGAAGTGGCAAAAAGGTCTCTTCTAATACCAGTCAATGCTGGTGTCCCACAAGGATCTATATTTAAGCACATCTCTATTTTATAACTTTACAAACAAGCTTCATTCTACCTCCAATCTTGCCACCCTCATCCAATATGCAGTTGACTCCACTATTATCTGCTCTGCACCTTCCCTTCTTCAAGCTATAAGAATCTACCCAAAAATACTTCTCACTATTGAATCCTACTTTCACAGCCTTCAACTCATGCCAAACCCCCCAAAAAACAAATGAATGCTTTTCCAAAATAATCACAACAAAATAAACAGCCAAAATCAGCTTTTTTATAATCACCTCTTCCAATAGCACAGTAGTTGAACCAATTGCGCAAACTAAGCTATTAGGTGTCACCGTTGATAGTCTAAAATTTGGCACTCATCTGAGTCAAAATATTTAGAAAGTACATATCAAATTAGTTTCCCTCTACAGAATCAAACCTTACCTTACCAATTCTTCTAGACAGGCAATCCCCAGGACACACCTTCCAAGCACCTTTCAGTATGCCAACCCAACATTCACTAATCTTGGAAAAACAGACCTAAAGAAGCTAGAGGTTGTTACCATGAAATTGCCACATTTGCCACTAATCTTCCTAATAGAACCCATCACTGCATAGCTCTCCATCAACTAAAATGGCTAGAGCTACCCAATCTCTTAGCCTTCAAATTACTAGATACCATTCTGTCATTTACCAATATAATAAATGTCTAACTCTCCAAAACATAGTACAAACCCAGACTAACAACAGACCCCTAAGATTGTCTAATAAATCCCTTCTAAAAGTCATCAAAGCAAATAACAGCTTTGGAGACTCCCTTTATTGATATCAAATCTCAAAAAAGTGGAACTCTGTCCCTCAGAAAATTCTTGCAACAGAAAATCCCACCTCATTCAAAAATCTACTTCAAACTTATCTAAATGTCAATTGGACGTGCTCCTGTGCATCACCAGGCTAATATACCGTATTTCCATCATCTTCTAACTACTTTTTCAGATCTACTCTTTCGTCTTTCACGTTATCTGCTGACTTAGTAGTTAAGGTCACAGACTCTCAGCATTTCTAAATATATGCCTGAAACTGTAGTACAACTGGTGTGATATTTTTGATTATGTGCTGATTATGCCATGTTAATCTACTAGTTTTTCTCATAAATTGTTAGATCTATAAGTTCTTTTCATCTTATGAAATATTCAAGACTTACACATATTAAATTCTAAATAATTATAACTGTCACTGTGTATATATGTATATATATATATATATATATATATATATATATATATATATATATATCTATATATATATATATATATATATATATATATATATATATATATATATATATATATATACTATGTTATCTTTTTATGTTTGTATTGCTGAAGCTTTTCTCTTCGGGTCTCGACTGAAAACAGGCCATTGGCTCAGATAGACTAATCCAGTTAACAAATGTTAAATAAAATAAATAAATAAAATATAGACCCCCCCCCCACACACACACACACATATATATATATATATAAATTTATATATTTATATATATATATATATATATATATATATATATATATATATTTTTCTCCCCAGGTCTCCCCTGAAAAGGGGCGATCTAAGCCCAGTCAGACTTCCCTGGTAAACAAATATTAATAAATAAATAAATAATAAAGAATGTAAAATAATGGCATCTGTGTGTGGTATCTCCCACCCTTAGTGTCATCACATGCTGTGACATAAAAGTGGACTGACAAAATGAGTGGAAGATGGAGTAATACCTAGCCTAAACTGGGCAGGCTGGACCCCTTGGGGTTTTATAAATATGGGCAGTCAGGGAAAGCAAGTGATTAAATGCTGTTTAAGGTCATAGACTACCATAATACAAAAGGCATGCTCTTGTTGTAATTCAGAGTCTATACCTGGAATTAACAGGAAAGGAGAAATGAAAGCTTGAGTCAGATTTTTGTGGAATGAAACCAAATAGTGATTTTTACTTCTGTGGCATATAAAAAAAAGTCTATGTTGTTTGTAGTTAATGTTCCTGATCAGCATTATAGCAGACAAAGTGCAGCAGAAACAATGAATTGCTGCTTCGGTCACTGTTTTTATTGCAGAATTTTATATTTTTATTTTTAATCCTTTACTAATTTTTACGATTTTTTTATATAATCCGTAAGCAATGTGCTATTATCTTCTATTCTGCATATTTTTATCAGAGATAATGTGACCTTGTTAAATTCTATTTTTCTGTACTAAATGTCATATCTGACCTTGTGTTCTGTACATTTCTATATTTCTGTTTATTTTTTGTTTCTTTGTTTACTGGGATAGTGTACTTTTTTTGCAGTGACCAATTTCTTTTGCAGCCCATGTGAATACAATCACGTTTGTCTTTTTCTCAAGCAGTAGCTTAACTGATTCTCTGGGATTTGCCCACTCTGCTCATTAAGATGTAATTAATAAGTAAGTAAAGCTGTAGCTGGAGCAACAAGGACTGGTGAGTATTAATTTTTTTTTTTTTGCTTGGACTTAAGACAAGATTGATAATTTATTCACTACAACCGATGTTCCTGGGAAGAGTAGAGCATTTTTTTTAAGAAGAAGGAGAGAGGCAAGCTGTGAGAAAGATATAGAAATAATTTATTTCAGAATTTATTTATTTATTTATTTATTTATATTTTGTTCAGGATAATAAACTGTGCCATGACCCATTTTCAACAGAGTCCCGAGGGAAAAAAGCCCCAAGAATACAGAAAGATATCAAACAGATTAAAAATAGTAATAAAACAGCAGATATTTCAATATAAAGTTTAACAACAATTCAAAAAGTTAAAGATTAAGCATTGTAATAAGAATAAAACAATTTGACACAGTTACAATGTATACAGATATCCACAGAAACCAGTTTTAACAAATACAAGCTATGCTTCATCAGCAGAGAGTTTAGGTGCAAAAAGTGGTAGAGGAAGAAAGATTTAGTAGAAGACTATTATTAAGCAATATTCAAAGGTGAGAGAAGGTAGGAGGAGAAATGAAGGTATAAGAATGCATAGTGAGAAGTTATCCAGGAGCATAGCCAAGTCTTGTTCAAATGTTCCTTAAGAAGTAGTTTGAATCTGAAGGAAATAGGGGAATTTAGAATATCTTGGAGAATGCTGTTCCAAATTTTTGCAATTTGATTTGCAAATAAGGAATCAACAAAAGAAATCACCAAAAGAATGCTGAGCAGTTTTGGTTTAGTAACATTTGAAGAATGGTTGGAGATATACAGATAGGTTCATGACCTATGTTGCTAAGAAATAATGTGGAGAAAAGAGGGGTTCTCCTTTGCTAGACTTATAATGGCTCACTGGTGGATTAGTTAGGGAGTTAAGACTTCAATTGCCTAGCAAAGTCTGGTGCTGTAATACTGTGTTCAAGCCATCCCAAGCAGGGACATCTGTTAGGGTAGATACTCAGAAGGGCATTGGCCTGGCCTGTGTAGGAGGCATATATTTCCCTACTGTTAGAACTGCTTGTGATACATTATAGTTTACAAAAAATTATAGTGGGGATACTTTGATTTATGAGAGGAAGATAGAACGTCAATGCATATTTGTTTGATACAAGTATGAACAGTAAAGTGCAACTGAGTTGGGTTACACACTAATTCCAGGATTGCTGTATCTCAGAATTTATTTTTGTGTGAGGTGTGATGATTTCAGAGTTAGCATATGTAAGTGGAAAGTGAGAGTAACGAAAGTGCTGAAAGCCCTCCCTTCCCCCAGGAAAAACAATGTTCTATACTGGTACGCAGATTCTGATACTCACACATTACTGCTTATACGTATGAGTGTTAAACATTAACAACCTGAACTTTAGCTATTCAGCTGTAATCCATGTGACATATATTTTTTAAAAATATTGGCCCCTTTAGCCTCTGCCCAAATCTTATATGTATAGCACATGATCTGATTTCCTTTGTGCAACATTGTCTGAAAGTAAAGACTGTTGCAGCAAACAATATAATGTCCTGTGTCTTTTTTTCCTCACCACAGCTGTCCATCAGCTACAACCAACTCCTCTGTTCAGCGACCAGGTCAGCCAGACCTACTGTAACCTTCCTCAGGCTGAATTTGACCTATGTCCAGGACCAACAAGAGACTGAAGATGTTGGTGCAATATCGTATTGCTGTCAGCAAATGTGTCCTGACTTACTGCCACCTTGTGGCAGCCCTGGGAGCTCTGCAGTCACTGTCCTCAGGAGGTGACTGTGTGGTTCTGCTTATGCTCATCCTCCTGACTAAGCAGCACACTGTGAATACAGCATGGAGTTTGCCATGCTAGTAGCATGGCACTGTCCTCAGGATGCGACTGTGTGGTTCTGCTCATGCTCATCCTCCTGACTAAGCAACACACTGTGAATACAGCATGGAGTTTGTCATGCTAGTAGCATGTCACTGTCCTCAGGATGTGACTGTGTGGTTCTGCTCATGCTGAACCTCCTAAGCAGCACACTATGAATACAGGATGGAGTTTGCCATGCTAGTAGAATGTTCCTGTCCTCAGGAGGTGACTGTGTGGTTCTGCTCATGCTGAACCTCGTAAGCAGCACATTGTGAATACAGCATGGAGTTTGCCATGCTAGTAGCATGTCCCTGTCCTCAGGAGGTGACTGTGTGGTTCTGCTCATGTTGAACCTCCTAAGCAATGCACTGTGAATACAGGATGGAGTCCGCCATGCTAGTAGCACATCACTGTCCTCACGAGGTGACTGTGTGGTTCTGCTCATGCTGAACCTCATAATCAGCACACTGTGAATACAGGATGGAGATTGCCATGCTAGTAGCATGTCACTGTCCTCAGGAGGTGACTGTGTGGTTCTGCTCATGCCCAACCTCCTGACTAAGCAGCACACTGTGAATACATCATGGAGTTTGCCATGCTAGTATGACATCACTGTCCTCTGGAGGTGACAGTGAGGTTCTGCTCATGCTGAACCTCCTAAGCAGCACACTGTGAATACAGGATGGAGTTTGCCATGAACCTCCTAAGCAGCACACTGTGAATACAGCATGGAGTTTGTCATGCTAGTAGCACATCACTGTTCTCAGGAGGTGACTGTGTGGTTCTGCTTATGCTGAACCTCCTAAGCAGCACACTGTGAATATAGCATGGAGTTTGCCTTGCTAGTAGCATGTAACTGTCCTCAGGAGGTGACTGTGTGGTTCTGCTCATGCTGAACCTTGTAAGCAGCACATTGTGAATACAGCATGGAGTTTGCCATGCTAGTAGCATGTCCCTGTCCTAGGAGGTGACTGTGTGGTTCTGCTCATGTTGAACCTCCTAAGCAGTGCACTGTGAATACAGCATGGAGTCCGCCATGCTAGTAGCACATCACTGTCCTCACGAGGTGACTGTGTGGTTCTGCTCATGCTGAACCTCGTAAGCAGCACACTGTGAATACAGGATGGAGATTGCCATGCTAGTAGCATGTCACTGTCCTCAGGAGGTGACTGTGTGGTTCTGCTCATGCCCAACCTCCTGACTAGGCAGCACACTGTGAATACATCATGGAGTTTGCCATGCTAGTATGATGTCACTGTCCTCAGTAGGTGACAGTGTGGCTCTGCTCATGCTGAACCTCTTAAGCAGCACACTGTGAATACAGGATGGAGTTTGCCATGCTAGTAGCATGTACCTGTCCTTAGGAGGTGACTGTGTGGTTCTGCTTATGCTGAACCTCCTAAGCAGCACACTGTGAATATAGCATGGAGTTTGCCTTGCTAGTAGCATGTACCTGTCCTCAGGAGGTGACTGTGTGGTTCAGCTCATGCTAAACCTCCTAAGCAGTGCACTGTGAATACAGCATGTTGTCTGCCATGCTAGTAGCATGTCACTGTCCTCTGGAAGTGACTGTGTGGTTCTGCTCATGCTGAACCTCCTAAGCAGCACACTGTGAATACAGGATGGAGTTTGCCATGCTAGTAGCATGTCACTGTCCTCAGGAGGTGGCTGTGTGGTTCTGCTCATGCTGAACCTCCTAAGCAGCACACTGTGAATACAGCATGGAGTTTGCCATGCTAGTAGCATGTCCCTGTCCTCAGGAGGTGACTGTGTGGTTCTGCTCATGCCGAATCTCCTAAGCAGTGCACTGTGAATACAGCATGGAGTTTGCCATGCTAGTAGCACATCACTGTCCTCAGGAGGTGACTGTGTGGTTCTGCTCATGCCAAACCTCCTAAGCAGCACACTGCGAGTACAGCATGGAGTTTGACATGCTAGTAGCATATCACTGTCATCAGGAGGTGACTGTGTGGTTCTGCTCATGCTGAACCTCGTAAGCAGCACACTGTGAATACAGCATGAAGTTTGCCATGATAGTAGCATGTCACTATCCTCAGGAGGTGACTGTGTGGTTCTGCTTGTGCTGAACCTCCTAAGCAGCACACTGTGAATACATCATGGAGTTTGCCATGCTAGTAGCACGCCACTGTCCTCAGGAGCTGACTGTGTGGTTCTGCTTATGCTGAACCTCCTAAGCAGTGCACTGTGAATAAAGCATGGAGTCTGCCATGCTAGTAGCATGTACCTGCCCTCAGGAGGTGGTTGTGTGGTTCTGCTCATGCTGAACCTCCTAAGCAGGACACTGTGAATACAACATGATTTCTGCCATGCTAGTAGCATGTCACTGTCCTCAGGCAGTGACTGTGTGGTTCTGCTCATGCTGAACCTCCTAAGCAGCACACTGTGAATACAGGATGGAGTTTGCCATACTAGTAGCATGTCACTGTCCTCAGGAGGTGACTGTGTGGTTCTGCCCATGCTGAACTTCCTAAGCAGCACATTGTGAATACAGCATGGAGTCTTGCCATGCTAGTAGCACTGCATTACTGTAGTGAGCCGAGGCTGCCTGTCCCCCAGGATAGGGAAGCTGACAGTGGTCACTTTCTCCCATCATCCCTTTGTGGAACCCCACTGTCAGTGCTGCTAATTAACACTTAAACAACACAGAGTTCTGTAAAAGGTCCTCACCTGGGTCATGCCATTTGCCTTTGTCATCTCATAATCCCTATCCTTCTGTAATCGGTATACCCTTCTACACAACAAACCTTTCTACCACTCCTCTTTAATTACATTTCTATCTTAATCCTTATTTTACATTTCAGTTTCTTTCTGAACTTCCCCTTTTATCCATCTTCTTTAAACACTTTCTATCACTCTCTTATAACCAGATTCTATGTCACTATGTACTCTAGTGTTTTTCCATCAGTATCCTTGACTCAACAGCTATACAAAACCTCTTTCTAGATTTAAAAAAATATCTACCTGAATTTTATTTATTTCTAACATCTGTATTATAACCATCCTTACCCATGTCTCTTAAGTCATATCTAGTGTCTGCTTGTCACATATTGTATGTGAACTGCTTGCATACTAAATGTTTAATACGTTGAGTTTAATGTCATGTATAATGTCATATTAAATGTTTTATACATTGAGTTTAATGTCATGTATAATGTCATAGTAAATGTTTTATACATTGAGTTTAATATCATGTATAATGTCATATTAAATCTTTTATACGTTGAGTTTAATATCATGTATAATGTCATATTAAATGTTTTATATGTTGAGTTTAATATCATGTATAATGTAATATTAAATGTTTTATGCATGAGTTTAATATGTATGATGTCATATTAAATGTTTTATATATTGAGTTTAATATCATGTATAATGTCATATTAAATGTTTTATATGTTGAGTTTAATATCATGTATAATGTCATATTAAATGTTTTATACGTTGAGTTTAATATCATCTATAATATCATATTAAATGTTTTATACAGGAGTTTAATATCATGTATAATGTCAATATAAATGTTTTATACGTTGAGTTTAATATTGTGTATAACGTCATATTAAATCTTTTATATGTTGAGTTTAATGTCATGTATAATGTCATATTAAATGTTTTATATGTTGAGTTTATTGTCATGTATAGTGTCATATTAAATGTTTTATATGTTGAGTTTAATATATCATGTATAATGTCATATTAAATCTTTTATACGTTGAGTTTAATGTCATGTATAATGTCATATTAAATGTTTTATACGTTGAGTTTAATGTCATGTATAATGTCATATTAAATGTTTTATAAATTTAGTTTAATATGTATAATGTCATATTAAATGTTTTATACATGAGTTTAATATCATGTATAATGTCATATTAAATGTTTTATACATGAGTTTAATATCATGTATAATGTCATATTAAATGTTTTATACAGGAGTTTAATATCATGTATAATGTCATATTAAATATTTTATACGTTGAGTTTAATATGTATAATTTCATATTAAATGTTTCATTCATTGAGTTTAATGTCATGAATAATGTCATATTAAATTTTTATATGTTGAATTTAATAGCATGTTTAATGTCATATTAAATGTTTTATAGGATGAGTTTAATGAGTATAATGTCATATTAAATGTTTTATACATGAGTTTGATATCATGTATAATGTCATATTAAATGTTTTATACGTTGAGTTTAATGTCATTTATAATGTCATATTAAATGTTTTATACGTTGAGTTTAATATCATGTATAATGTCATATTAAATGTTTTATACATGAGTTTAATATCATGTATAATGTCATATTAAATGTTTTATACATGAGTTTAATATCATGTATAATATCATATTAAATGTTTTATACAGGAGTTTAATATCATGTATAATGTCATATTAAATGTTTTATATGTTGAGTTTAATATGTATAATTTCATATTAAATGTTTTATACGTTGAGTTTAATGTCATGTATAATGTCATAATAAATATTTTATATGATGAGTTTAATATGTATGATGTCATATTAAATGTTTTATACAATGAGTTTAATGTAATGTATAATGTTATATTAAATGTTTTATACGTTGAGTTTAATATCATGTATATTGTCATATTAAGTGTTTTATACATTGAGTTTAATATCATGTATAATATCATATTAAATATTTTATACATGAGTTTAATATCATGTATAATTTCATATTAAATGTTTTATACATTGAGTTTAATGTCATGTATAATGTCATATTAAATATTTTATACGATGAGTTTAATATGTATAATGTCATATTAAATGTTTTATACGATGAGTTTAATGTCATGTATAATGTCATATTTAATGTTTTATACGTTGAGTTTAATATGTATGATGTCATATGAAATGTTTTATATGTTGAGTTTGGTGTCGTGTATAATGTCATAATAAATGTTTTATACATTTAGTTTAATATCATGTATAATGTCATATTAAATGTTTTATAAATTTAGTTTAATATGTATAATGTCATATTAAATGTTTTATACATGAGTTTAATATCATGTATAATGTCATATTAAATGTTTTATACGAGTTTAATATCATGTATAATGTCATATTAAATGTTTTATACAGGAGTTTAATATCATGTATAATGTCATATTAAATGTTTTATATGTTGAGTTTAATATGTATAATTTCATATTAAATGTTTCATACATTGAGTTTAATGTCATGAAAAATATCATATTAAATTTTTATATGTTGAATTTAATAGCATGTATAATGTCATATTAAATGTTTTATAGGATGAGTTTAATGCGTATAATGTCATATTAAATGTTTTATACATGAGTACATGAGTTTAATATCATGTATAATGTCATATTAAATGTTTTATACGTTGAGTTTAATGTCATTTATAATGTCATATTAAATGTTTTATACGTTGAGTTTAATATCATGTATAATGTCATATTAAATGTTTTATACATGAGTTTAATATCATGTATAATTTCATATTAAATGTTTTATACATGAGTTTAATATCATGTATAATGTCATATTAAATGTTTTATACAGGAGTTTAATATCATGTATAATGTCATATTAAATGTTTTATATGTTGAGTTTAATATGTATAATTTCATATTAAATGTTTTATACGTTGAGTTTAATGTCATGTATAATGTCATATTAAATGTTTTATATGATGAGTTTAATATGTATAACGTCATATTAAATGTTTTATACAATGAGTTTAATGTCATGTATAATGTCATATTTAATGTTTTATACGTTGAGTTTAATATGTATGATGTCATATTAAATGTTTTATATGTTGAGTTTAGTGTCATGTATAATGTAATAATAACTGTTTTATACATTTAGTTTAATATCATGTATAATGTCATATTAAATGTTTTATACATGAGTTTAATGTCATGTATAATGGCATATTAAATGTTTTATACGTTGAGTTTAATGTCATTTATAATGTCATTATATATGTTTTATACGTTGAGTTTAATATTGTGTATAATGTCATATTAAATGTTTCATACATTGAGTTTAATGTCATGT
The DNA here is from genome assembly GCF_019279795.1 of Protopterus annectens. NCBI lineage: Eukaryota > Metazoa > Chordata > Ceratodontiformes > Protopteridae > Protopterus > Protopterus annectens. Next base: position 364,690,730 of record NC_056744.1, on the reverse strand, counting down.
ATAATGGCATATTAAATGTTTTATACGTTGAGTTTAATGTCATTTATAATGTCATTATATATGTTTTATACGTTGAGTTTAATATTGTGTATAATGTCATATTAAATGTTTTATACATTGAGTTTAACGTCATGTATAATGTCATATTGAATGTTTTATACGTTGAGTTTAATGTCATGTATAATGTCATATTAAATGTTTTATACGTTGAGTTTAATATCATGTATAATGTCATATCAAATGTTTTATACGTTGAGTTTAATGTCATGTATAATGTCATATTAAATGTTTTATACATGAGTTTAATATCATGTATAATGTCATATTAAATGTTTTTATACATGAGTTTAACATCATGTATAATGTCATATTAAATGTTTTCTACGTTGAGTTTAATGTCATGCATAATGTCATATTAAATGTTTTATACATTTAGTTTTATATCATGTGTAATGTCATATTAAATGCTTTTTACAGGAATTTAATATCATGTATAATGTCATATTAAATGTTTTATACATTGAGTTTAATACGTATAATTTCATATTAAATGTTTCATACATTGAGTTTAATGTCATGAATAATGTCATATTAAATTTTTATATGTAGAGTTTAATATCATGTATAATGTCATATTAAATGTTTTATAGGATGAGTTTAGTGCATATAATGTTATATTAAATGTTTTATATGTTGTGTTTAATGTCGTATAATGTCATATTAAATGTTTTATACGTTGAGTTTAATATCATGTATAATGTCATATTAAATGTTTTATAGGATGAGTTTAGTGCATATAATGTTATACTAAATGTTTTATATGTTGAGTTTAATGTCGTATAATGTCATATTAAATGTTTTATACGTTGAGTTTAATGTCATGTATAATGCCATATTAAATGTTTTATACGTTGAGTTTAATATCATGTATAATGTCATATTAAATGTTTTATATGAGTTTAATATCATGTGTAATGTCATATTAAATGTTTTATACATGAGTTTAATATCATGTATAATGTCATATTAAATGTTTTATATGTTGAGTTTAATATGTATAATTTCATATTAAATGTTTTATACATTGAGTTTAATGTCATGTATAATGTCATATTAAATGTTTTATATGTTGAGTTTAATATCATGTATAATGTCATATTAAATGTTTTATACGGTGAGTTTAATATGTATAATGTCATAATAAATGTTTTATACGTTGAGTTTAATGCCATGTATAATGTTATATTAAATGTTTTATACGCTGAATTTAATGTCATGTATAATGTCATATTAAATGTTTTATACGTTCAGTTTAATATCATGTATAATGTCATATTAAATGTTTTGTACTTTGAGTTTAATGTCATGTATAATGTCATATTAAATGTTTTATATGATGAGTTTAATATGTATAATGTCATATTAAATGTTTTATACAATGAGTTTAATGTCATGTATAATGTTATATTAAATGTTTTATACGTTGCGTTTAATGTCATGTATAATGTCGTATTAAATGTTTTATATGTTGAGTTTAATATCATGTATATTGTCATATTAAGTGTTTTATACATTGAGATTAATATCATGTATAATGTCATATTAAATATTTTATACATGAGTTTAATATCATGTATAATTTCATATTAAATGTTTTATACGATGAGTTTAATGTCATGTATAATGTCATATTTAATGTTTTATACGTTGAGTTTAATATGTATGATGTCATATGAAATGTTTTATATGTTGAGTTTGGTGTCATGTATAATGTCATAATAAATGTTTTATACATTTAGTTTAATATCATGTATAATGTCATATTAAATGTTTTATAAATTTAGTTTAATATGTATAATGTCATATTAAATGTTTTATACATGAGTTTAATATCATGTATAATGTCATGTTAAATGTTTTATATGAGTTTAATATCATGTATAATGTCATATTAAATGTTTTATACAGGAGTTTAATATCATGTATAATGTCATATTAAATGTTTTATACGTTGAGTTTAATATGTATAATTTCATATTAAATGTTTCATGCATTGAGTTTAATGTCATGAAAAATATCATATTAAATTTTTATATGTTGAATTTGATAGCATGCATAATGTCATATTAAATGTTTTATAGGATGAGTTTAATGCGTATAATGTCATAATAAATGTTTTATACACAAGTTTAATATCATGTATAATGTCATATTAAATGTTTTATACGTTGAGTTTAATGTCATTTATAATGTCATATTAAATGTTTTATACGTTGAGTTTAATATCATGTATAATGTCATATTAAATGTTTTATACATGAGTTTAATATCATGTATAATTTCATATTAAATGTTTTATACATGAGTTTAATATCATGTATAATGTCATATTAAATGTTTTATACAGGAGTTTAATATCATGTTTAATGTCATATTAAATGTTTTATATGTTGAGTTTAATATGTATAATTTCATATTAAATGTTTTATACGTTGAGTTTAATGTCATGTATAATGTCATATCAAATGTTTTATATGATGAGTTTAATATGTATAATGTCATATTAAATGTTTTATACAATGAGTTTAATGTCATGTATAATGTCATATTTAATGTTTTATACGTTGAGTTTAATATGTATGATGTCATATTAAATGTTTTATATGTTGAGTTTAGTGTCATGTATAATGTCATAATAACTGTTTTATACATTTAGTTTAATATCATGTATAATGTCATATTAAATGTTTTATACATGAGTTTAATATCATGTATAATGTCATATTAAATGTTTTAGATGAGTTTAATATCATGTATAATGTCATATTAAATGTTTTATACGTTGAGTTTAATGTCATGTATAATGTTATATTAAATGTTTCATACATTTATTTTAATATCGTGTATAATGGCATATTAAATGTTTTATACGTTGAGTTTAATGTAATTTATAATGTCATTATATATGTTTTATACGTTGAGTTTAATATTGTGTATAATGTCATATTAAATGTTTTATACATTGAGTTTAACGTCATGTATAATGTCATATTAAATGTTTTATACGTTGAGTTTAATGTCATGTGTAATGTCATATTAAATGTTTTATACGTTGAGTTTAATATCATGTATAATGTCATATCAAATGTTTTATATGTTGAGTTTAATGTCATGTATAATGTCATATTAAATGTTTTATACATGAGTTTAATATCATGTATAATGTCATATTAAATGTTTTTATACATGAGTTTAACATCATGTATAATGTCATATTAAATGTTTTATACGTTGAGTTTAATGTCATGCATAATGTCATATTAAATGTTTTATACATTTAGTTTTATATCATGTATAATGTCATATTAAATGCTTTTTACAGGAATTTAATATCATGTATAATGTCATATTAAATGTTTTATACATTGAGTTTAATACGTATAATTTCATATTAAATGTTTCATACGTTGAGTTTAATGTCATGAATAATGTCATATTAAATTTTTATATGTTGAGTTTAATATCATGTATAATGTCATATTAAATGTTTTATAAGATGAGTTTAGTGCATATAATGTTATATTAAATGTTTTATATGTTGAGTTTAATGTCGTATAATGTCATATTAAATGTTTTATACGTTGAGTTTAATGTCATGTATAATGTCATATTAAATGTTTTATACATTTAGTTTAATATGTATAGTGTCATATTAAATGTTTTATACATGAATTTAATATCATGTATAATGTCATATTAAATGTTTTATATGTTGAGTTTAATGTAATTTATAATGTCATATTAAATGTTTTATACGTTGAGTTTAATATCATGTATAATGTCATATTAAATGTTTTATATGAGTTTAATATCATGTGTAATGTCATATTAAATGTTTTATACATGAGTTTAATATCATGTATAATGTCATATTAAATGTTTTATATGTTGAGTTTAATATGTATAATTTCATATTAAATGTTTTATACATTGAGTTTAATGTCGTGTATAATGTCATATTAAATGTTTTATAAGTTGAGTTTAATATCATGTATAATGTCATATTAAATGTTTTATACGATGAGTTTAATATGTATAATGTCATATTAAATGTTTTATATGTTGAGTTTACTGCCATGTATAATGTTATATTAAATGTTTTATACGCTGAATTTAATGTCATGTATAATGTCATATTAAATGTTTTATACGTTCAGTTTAATATCATGTATAATGTCATATTAAATGTTTTATACTTTGAGTTTAATGTCATGTATAATGTCATATTAAATGTTTTATACATTGAGTTTAATATCATGTATAATGTCATATTAAATGTTTTATATATGAGTTTAATATCATGTATAATGTCATATTAAATGTTTTATATGTTGAGTTTAATATGTATAATTTCATATTAAATGTTTTATACATTGAGTTTAATGTCATATATAATGTCATATTAAATGTTTTATATGTTGAGTTTAATATCATGTATAATGTCATATTAAATGTTTTATACGATGAGTTTAATATGTATAATGTCATATTAAATGTTTTATATGTTGAGTTTAATGGCATGTATAATGTTATATTAAATGTTTTATACGCTGACTTTAATGTCATGTATAATGTCATATTAAATGTTTTATACGTTCAGTTTAATATCATGTATAATGTCATATTAAATGTTTTATACTTTGAGTTTAATGTCATGTATAATGTCATATTAAATGTTTTATACATTGAGTTTAATATCATGTATAATGTCATATTAAATGTTTTATATATGAGTTTAATATCATGTATAATGTCATATTAAATGTTTTATACATTGAGTTTAATATCATGTATAATGTCATATTAAATGTTTTATACGTTGAGTTTAATATGTATGATGTCATATTAAATGTTTTATATGTTGAGTTTAATGTCATGTATAATGTCATAATAAATGTTTTATACGTTGAGTTTAATGTCATGTATAATGTCATATTAATTGTTTTATACATTTAGTTTAATATCATGTATAATATATTAAATGTTTTATACATGAGTTTAATATCATGTATAATGCCATATTAAATGTTTTAGATGAGTTTAATATCGTGTATAATGTCATATTAAATGTTTTATACGTTGAGTTTAATGTCATGTATGTCATATTAAATATTTCATACATTTAATTTAATATGTATAATGTCATATGAAATGTTTTATACGTTGAGTTTAATGTCATTTATAATGTCATATTAAATGTTTTATATGTTGAGCTTAATATCATATATAATGTGATATTAAATGTTTTATACATGAGTTTAATATCATGTATAATGTCATATTAAATGTTTGTACGTTGAGTTTAATGTCATGTATAATGTCATATTAAATGTTTTAGATGTTATGTTTACTATGATGTATAATGTCATATTAAATGTTTTATACGTTGAGTTTAATGTCAAGTATGATGTCATATTAAATGTTTTATATGTTGAGTTTAATGTCAAATATAATGTCATATTAAATGTTTTATGCATTTAGTTTAATATCATGTATACTGTCATATTAAATGTTTTATACATGAGTTTAATATGTATAATGTCATAAAATGTTTTATATGTTGAGTTTAATATCATGTATAATGTCATATTAAATTTTTATACATAAGTTTAATATCCTGTATAATGTCGTATTAAATGCTTTATATGTTGAGTTTAATGTCACGTATAATAATGTCATATTAAATGCTTTATATGTTCAGTTTAATATCATGTATAATGTCATTACGGAAGACTGGTTTGAGGTGCAAATGCCACTTCTGAAAGCAAAACAAAATATCAGTGGTGTATAACATGGCTCTGTATCTGGCTGTTTTCTATTTGGCATTAATTTCTCATACCTTTAGGCCAACACTCGTGGCCTATGGTTAGCTAAGTCTGCAGATATTGCTAAATTGGGTGTTGTTATTCAATGTTTCAATGATGCACAATTGCTCCAAAGTAGGTTACACCATGTTAACAATCTGTGCAAAGAAATAATCTTAAATTAAATGTGAAAAATATGTATAGTTCATTTTGGCAACCAAAACATTTTCCTGTACCATATAGATAACACACTCTTCCAAACAGACACTTTTGTAAGAGATGTAGGCACTCTTGTAGATAATTCCTTATCTTTGGCCATTGTGTCGCCACAGTAGTTTGGAAAGGGTTCTGCATGGTTCTTCTAATTTCTAAAGTTGCCTTATTTAGATCCAAAGACGTCTTAATTTCCTCTTACTCATATCTCATCAGACCCATTGTTGAATATAGTGCCCCTTTTGGTATGCATTTGTCTAAACATATCACTTAAATTTAGAAATCTGAAAGATTCCTTTCTGAAAAGATTGATGGCCTAAAAAAATCGTAGTTATTGGGCAGACTGGTATCCCTCTGTACTTGTTCGCTTATAGGACTTCAGTATTGATTTATGTCTAGTCTTTCAAAGCATGAAAGATCCAGCCATCTTTGACCTCCTATTGCTTTGCAGAACAACTGATTCCAAAAATACCCAGTAAAAGAACTACACATTTATCAATAGATAAGTTAGGCATGTTGGCATGACAGATTCTTATCCTAATTTATCACCTCTGGAACAAACTTCAACTACATTTCAAGCAGAGTAGCACCCCTACCACCTTTAGTGTAAACCCAGTTAACTGGGTGAACTGTCTCCAGTTCTCCCCTTCTTTATTCTACATATATTTTGCTTTATTTTATTATTTTGTATTTGTTTGACTGGATTTAATGAAAAAAATCACTCTTTTCAGCAGATGTTGTAGGAGAAATGCTCCATTATATTGCAAATATTTCATAGGTTCATAGGTTCATAGGTAGGTACTAGGCTATTGACCCTAGGGCCTATATAAGTCTAGCCGAAAAGTACCCTGGCATTTGCCACCTAAGAAAATGATTATCTTGTGCCCCCTGTTGAGCAGAGCCACAGAAGTGATCCCCAGGGTAAATTTCCTATCTCCCATCCAATCATCAAGATTTTTCTTGAACAGTGCTAATGAGGAGCTTTGTTTGATATAGACAGGTAGTTTGTTCCAGCGTATGAGAAGTCCCTGGGACAGGAATCTATCTCTCCAGCATGTACTGTTTATTGTGGTTATAAGGTTTAGGTCCCTAGAGCATGTAGCTCAGAGGGATTGGGATTTCTTTAAGTGGAGCATATCCAACAGCTCTGGGTTTGACATAGCTTTCTATGTTAGGCAGAGATTGCCTCTGAGTAGGCGATATGCAACGGAGTAAAGCTGGAGTTTTTTGAGATGGTCTGTGTAGGCCATCTGTTTGAGGCCGGTAATCCTCTTTGTGAGGTATTCTGCAGCCTTTCTTGTTGTTGTAGATGTCTTGTGAGGTACATACCAAAAGGGGCATTGTACTCTATAATGGGTGTAATGAGTGATGAGTAGAGGGGAACAATGACCTCTTTTTTCCTGGATGAGAAATCTTTTGTGATGAGGTGTGCCATATAGAAGGATTTCCTGACTACTGTGGTGATGTGATTATCAAAGGAGACACTACTGTCTGTCCATCTGGCCGAGCCAAGGTCTCTTATGACACTTTTGTTGTTAAGTAGACTACCGCCTATGTGGTAGTTCATGGGTACAGAGTTTTTACCAAAAGGAATGACAATGCTCTTTTTGGCATTGAGCTTGAGGCCATGGCTTTGACACTAGGCATCTGTCTCAGTGAGGCCCTTTTGTAAGATGTCCACATTGTTAGGAGTTTCGATTATGGCTCCTAGTTTGCAGTCATCTGCGAACTTCATTAGCCAAAAACCTTCTGTGTTAGCCTGTACTTCTGAGAATTAGATACCAAACAGGAGAGGATCCAGGACCGAACCCTGTGATACTCCTCTTTTCACTGGTCTAAAGTCGGATTTGGAGTCTGCTACTTTCACAGTGTAGGTTCTGTCAGTGAGCCAGTTGGCAACCCATCTTGTGACATAGGGATTTATACCTAGTTTAGTGAGTTTATCTATAATTCCAGAGTGGGGGATGGTGTCGAAAGCCTTGGCGAGATCTAGTCAGGCTGTGTGAACCACCTTACCCTCATCTATGGCTTTGGTGATCGCTTCAAAGAAGTCTATCAGGTTTAGGAGACATGATCTGCCTTTTACAAACCTGAACTTGGTGGGGTCTAGAGTTTAGAGATTACCAATGTCATTGTTTATAAGTTCCATGATGATACATTCCATAGCCTTGCAGACCAGGCACGTCAGGCTAATAGGGTGGTAGTTCCTGGGGTCCGTGGTGGCTCCCCCTTTGTGGAGTGGGATAACTGTCGCTGTGTGCCATTCAGTGGGCACAAAGCCTGAGGTGAAGCTATGATTGAACATGGTACTTAGGTGGGGTGCCAATTCATTCTGTAGTTCATGTAGAACACAGCCTGGGATGTTGTCACGTCCCAAGGATGCTGTGTTCTTGGCTTTGGAGAGTGTGTTTTTACCTGTGCAGTCATGATTACAGGAACTTTGTATTCTTCTGGTATAGAGATGGGCCATTTAGGGGGTGAGAGGGGGGTAAAGTTAGCACTGAAGCTATCTGCCAGGATGTTGTCAATATCGGTTGGTTCTGTATATTTAGTGCCATTGTGCTGTAACTCAAAGCAGATCTGAGCGTTGCCACTGAGATTTTTGACATAGCTATAGAATGCTTTGTGGTTGTCTTTAGAATCAGTAGTGATTTTGTTTTCATAACTAGCTTTGGAGGATTTTATGAGGTATCTCAGCTTTTTACTGAGTCTGACCAGGGAGTTCCTCCAATCTTGGGATTTTACTTTTTTTGCAACAGTTTCTTTCTTCTCTTGTAGAGTATGTTTATGGCAGATTGGCTTCCCTTTTTTGGAGGACAGGATCTTGGTTCTGTTAGGGATTGCACAATCCATGCACTTGTGTAAGTGCTTATAAAGTGCATTTGTGTAGGATTCAGCAGTAGTACCTCTATTGTCTGTCTGCATGGATGTCGTGAAGTTTGCCACTTCTGTCTTAAGAAGCATGAAGTTGGCTTTGGAGAAATTTTTTACGGTGGTTTCCCTAATGGGGGTGGGGGGTGGGATGTGGATGTCTAGGGTGATTAGCTTGTGGCTGAATCTGACCAATGAGGAATTGACCTCTGGTGTGGAACACTGGTTGCCCATGTTGGTAATGACCAGGTCTAGGATATTGCTGCACCTAGTGGGGGTGTGGATAAGTTGATCCAAGGCGTTGGAATTGAAGAATTCCAGAAAACATTGAGTAAAAGAGTTGGTACATGAGTAGTTTTCCCAGTTAATGGTGGGGTAGTTGAAATTGCCCATTATTAGGGTGTTAGGTTGTACCCTAATATTTTCCAGTGTATCAATAAATGAGGAGTGGGAATCCTGGGGCATGGTGGGGGATCTGGAATGCGGTCTTGCCCAGAGTTAGCTGCACTTGGATAATCTCGGATGCATTATGATGAGCAACTAGCCTGGAGGTGTGCATATCCTTAATGAATATGGACATGCCTCCACCTTTAGTGTTTTGGTCCAGGTTAGGTGGCCGAAAAGTGTGGTATGAATTATAGCCCGGCAATGCAGGGGTGCTCTCTGAAGCCTTGAACCAGGTCTCTGTCACTGCACAGATGTCGATGTTCTCCATTTTAAGGAGTGCCTCAAGTGAGTGCATTTTGAGGTTTAGACTTCTAGCATTGAGTAGCATTACCCTCAGATTTTACTTGCTTGTACCTGTTACGGTGGTGAGTTTCTCATTTGAACCTTGCCTAAAAAAGGCACTATATGGGTGGCAAGAGCCTTAGCCAGTATCCGGAATCCCAAGGGCAAGAGGTGCAGGCCATCTCTGGCAAAGCATTGTGGTCTGGCAATCATGTCATCCCAGGCAGACAGATACTGGATCCCCTTAGAATGACACCAGTAGCTTATCCAATTGTTGAAGTCAGTCATTTTGTCTTTCTACTGTAGTATCATTCTGTGTGATGGCCAGATGCTACTCAGGGCTAGTGTCATACCTGACTGGGCTACAAGATCGGACAGCTCTTCCATGTCTCTTTTCATGTAGTCCAGGGAGGTACATATCAGGTCATTCACACCAACATGGACAATGACAGAGTCATATTTGTACTTGTTGTGGAGTGACCTGAGTGCTTGCATTATGTGGCGGATCCTGGCACCTGACAGGCAGCTGACAGTAACCTTCTCCTTGTTTTAGCCCAGTGAGTGGAACATTAGTGTGCCTGACTATAGAGTCACCTATGACTAGAGTGTTGGGTATGTTGTTATGCCTTATAGGCTGTGGTTGAGTGGCACAATGAGTTTGAGGGCTATGTATCATTTGGGTTGTGTTGGGGGGTGGAGGTTGCTTGCGTTTCTGCTTTGGAGGTCCCTGTTGCTTGGGCAGATTTTTATTGTGAGCCTCCATGAATGTAGGTGTGTGTTTTGTGTTTTCAGTAATATACATGAGCAGACATTAAATGATATGCAGTAACAACTGAGCATAACTTTACTGATTAGATTACATTCATATGAAAGTAGAGACTACTATTACAGAATAAAATATACTTATGCATTAGTAAATGTTGAACATTGAGCATTTGAAGAGGTGTATTAGTGTTGTTTTTTTTTTTTGGATAGATAACTGATTATGAGATTGGTGCTCAGAAATTATCAAAATTAAGGTGAGGGGAAAGAACCAGGTAGAGTAGAAAATGTTGATGTTGTAGTTAACAGATGGGGTGTAAAGCAGGTACAGTGACAACTATATATATATATATATATATATATATATATATATATATATATATATATATATATATATATACATAGAGGTAGGGATGAGCAGTGTCACAAACTAATGAATATAGGTGGAAGATGCTATTAAAACTATTCAGATGTTTGTGACGACTGGCTGTGAGACATATGATCCGGAAATAAGAGAAGTGGTTTGACGATATGGCAAGTCAAAGATTACATATGAATCTATAAATGTATGTATGGCATTCCTATCATTTAAGCAGTTCTTAAAGGGGTGTTGTAGCTACACTTGCCTAGACAAAAATGTAACCCCACCATGAGAGTTAAAATTTTGCATTGGAGTAGCTGAACAAAGCCTCTGTTGAACCAAAGTTTGCTATACCTCTCAAGCTTCTGACTTAGAAGACAGCTCTTTTGCTAGCAGTTACATCAGGAAGAAGGATATCACAAAAAGAACTTTTTTGTGACTTAACAGGGACATGGTCATCTTATGGATGATGACATCCTTCATGCTTTTAGCAGTTACTTAGATATCATAAATCAGTCTATATAGCTGCTTCCCTTTTTCTTGAACCATAGAATATGGGTGGAGAATTCTTTATTCCTTGGCTGTACATGGGCATCTGACATATGCCAAAAGATTCAATCATCTGGATAGAACGAAAAATCAAAATATGTATAAACTTTGTATGACTTTTTCAGCTTACAATAAAGGGAAATGGTTTGTAAGTGGATCATTTTAAAATGACTGGCTCATTATAGAAACCTTTGTTATTCAGCAAATGGTAAAACTCTAAACTGATGCGTTAGGTCACACCACACAAGGGATACGGTCACCATTGTAGTCTTCTTTAGAGGGACGAGTATCCAGGCCATGCTGGACACATTTTCCAAGCACTCTACAGACTGCACTCTACCTCATATACAAGGTAGGCTTTATCACTGCCATCTCCCAGAACCCCCTGGAACTAAATGTGGACATTAACCACTTAACAATCCATATTTCTTTTGAAATTGTCCAAGAGGATATGGCTACTACAACAGAGATCCATATAAAGAACTTAGTGCATTGGTATCAGGAACCTACCTTAGAGTAAGATTATCATTGCAGAAATATTTCTCACCCACCATCTCCTCTTTGTGTATTTGGTTTATAAGGTCTGGGCTTAGCACCATTTCATCTTTCTCCTCTACAGCTTCCATACGTATGTTATCTAAGGAATCTCTAGTTCACTCAGGTCCAGAAGGCTTTGGGAAAGTCAAAGTTTACAGGGTCATCTTGTAGCTATGTCAAAGAAACACAGGTGATGGACCATGGCAGAAATTTTTTTTTGTAGGAGTGGACGCAGCACTCAGACAAGGAGGTTGTACCTGAAGCTCCTTAGGCAAGAAAAAATTAAACATAACACTAGAAATGTGCTGATGATTCAGGTAGTTGGACATTTACTTCACCAGAAGGAGGAAAGGGTGCAAAGCTATGGAAGTCAGTTTGGACATTGAGCCTTTTAGTGGAAGAAGTCCCAGTGGTTATGGCTACTAAACCAGTGATCCTATTTATACCATGTACTATTATTGTGGGCTCCTTTTCTTCAAACTTTCTGAAGCCTATATAGTACCTTCAACTGCATTCTCACCCTATTAACATAATGTATTATGTTCCCTTCTTATTAAATAATGCTGCATGTGATGAATTTATAGATATTTGTTTTCTTCTTATTAATTAACATTCCATGTGTTGGAATTATAAGCACATGTTAGAGTCTGTTGTCTTATTTAAGAAATATATTAATGACTTAAGTTCCTGCTGTTGGACTTTAAATATATTCTTTTTAGTGAGGTATATTTCTGCATATCTCTATGGCACTTTGTTCCTTTGTAATGTAGTAATTTTTGTTGCAGATGTCTTGTGTGATAGCCTTATCTTGACCAGCTGTAACTCTATAACTCTGCATGCCATATTGTAAGTGTGTTGATCTTGAAGTAGCTTGAATGGTATATATTTGTCAGGTAAAGTTGTATATATTAAGTAACTGTGGTCATCTTAGGGTAGTGGCAGCACCATTACCAACTTTATTAAAATAATGTATTACGCTGCTGCTGTGGTTGGAATAGTGCAAATTAGTCCACAGTTTACTGTCAACTGAAAGGTTATAATAGCAGTTCTGATAGAACCTGCTGTCTGTCTCCTCTGTTTATCAAATCAACAATCTATATTTGCTTGTCTGTTTCAATTTGTATGCATTGGTTTCGATCATGTCATCCTTTTTTATCCTCTCCTATATTATTTAGTGGAACTCCTGACCAGTTGGTCATAGCCCAGATATAACCTGAGGTAACTAACGAACAGACTTCTCCCTTTTCCTTCAGTCATTCAGCAGTGTATACTTCAGTGGTGACCATGCATCCCACTTCATTAAACCATGATACTACAAGTGCAACAGGTGTTAAGTACCTATGCTATGCCAATATATATGAATTTATATTCAAGCAATAGTTGTGGATGTCACCAAAGGTTACAGTTCCCTCTATACTCAGTGTGGGCAGCCCCTAAACATCAGTTATAACTGCTTTATCCTTTCCAACCTGTAGCTGTTTGTAAAACATTTTTGGTAAACTACAACCATTATCAGTTAGCTGTTAGATGCTACATTTCCACTAATCTATCAATTAATTTATTGGCTGAGTTCAATGACTACTTCTTTATGTGTTGGTATAAATCACTGTCTACAGTTAACTGTAGTTGTATGAAGGATGCTTTGTCATTTTGGCACATGCAGTAAGGTGGATAGTTTGATTATAAGTTTTTTTCAGGGTACTGGTTATCTCGAACATTCTGCCACTGGTTTAAGTAGTGTTCACGTGTGCACTGATTGGTTACATGATCATGTGTTTAAATTCTGCTCACAGACATAGAATAGAAGATGAAGAATAAGCAACTAGGTGCATGCTTTGACACAAGCAACCGCAGATGTATGTGGGCACATGACATTGCATGCAGAGGTTGTTTTAATGATGATTGTCCTTAAAGAAGGCATGTATATTTTTTAATTAAAAATTAAATGTTCCCTTGGCCAGCAGGTCCTTCCTAGCCAGCTGAGGCCCCTCCCAGCCAGCAGGCCATAGGCGGCTGCCTAGGTCATCTAGTGCTAGATCCAGCTCGATGCTTGATTTTGATGAGGTGTGTTTAGATCAGTTGTGTTACAATCACTTGTGCTTACATATATGAGAGTAACCAGGAATTTACAAGTTGTACACACTGGAGCCATATTGCCCCAACATTAAACTTTACAGGTTGTGCCAGAGACAGTTGCACAGTTACAACTATATTGCACCCCCACTATAAAATGTATAGGCTGGGAGTTGGCACTGCACCATGTTATCTCCTTAGCCACATGACACAGAATGCCTTTTGGTTACAGTGCAGTTGTACAACAAGTCTCTGTAGAAGAACCAGAAGGCTTCATTTACAATGCAGTACTGTGGCAAGCCTCTATGCTATATCATGGCAGCCAGTCTCAAATATGTTCATTCATACCATTGCTGGCATTCAGCACCAGTGTCTGTACCACATCGCACTGGCAAGTCCCAGAAGTCCAACCTCACCAGTGTCAGGGTTCAGCATCAAGCTGTGTACTATATCATGACAGTTAGTCTCACGGCTCCAGTCACACAAACAACAATATGTAGCTGTAATATGCCTCTGTGCCACAGTATTGTAGGTGATCCACAAAGTAACATTCACCCTCTGCAGTCAGGTAAGCCAGGTGAGCACATACAGTTTACCCTAACATTCTACCCATGGCTAGAGTAACAACATTAAAGCATCTAAAACCAGCACAATTAACACCTCCAAATTCACAGACTTTAAGATTATCTATTAAAATTATATTAGTGAGCTGTCAAAATTCAAATGCAAAATTTCCAGCCCAGATTTAGCCTCAGTTGTCGCTTATGCCAATGAATTTTACTCCAGTCATAACTCTCTATATAGCAAACATATAAAGAATTACAAGTGTATTATCTTGTAGGAATAGACACTTTAGGTAAACATTTAAAGTAACTTTTATTTCTAATCCTCCTGCATTATGTAACACTCCTCTACTATTCTATGTTATATTATGCAAATGAAAATCACCTAAGAGGAAATAGTTTTCTATTCATTTCTTGCTACATAAAGTGCACCACTATTATACCCTTCCTGTGTAATGTGTTACATGGTCTGTATATGGTCAGAAGAATAAAGTTCTACGATTTCATGTGTATTTCCATGAAGAAACAATCTATCCTGTTTTCTTTTGTTTTTAATTTCTTATAGGGTATCTCTTTAAATTATTTTTCACATAAACTTGTATTCTTTATGTTCTTCTTTTTATTTTTCTATTAATTGAACTTGTACTGCTTTTGTATTTCTTAAAAACATAAACGTGTTTCCTTCATTATGCATGACATCCCTTCATCCTTTAACCGTATGTCTTCATTATCATGACAGTATCTGTTACTTTAAAAATCAGTTCCATCTGACATCAAACTGAGATCACAGCAATTGCTGTAGTATATTCTTTCCTCTGTCTGGCCAGTTCCTATACTGGTGAGCTTAATCACATGACGGTAAGATAAATTATCTGGTATACCAGTCTTTCACACCACTGGAAGGCAGATGCTGGTGTTTCTTCTTTAACAAACTCTAATTTAATTACAGTGACAACAGAAGGCAAATAAATGACCACATTGAATACGGCCAGGCAAGCACTGCATACAATTAAACTTGTTTAAGTTTTACGTTTCTTCATGTTCTTTCTGATCTCCACCACTTTGTTTCTGAAGCTGTGACTTATTTTAAGATATATTGATGGCTTACAGAGGGAGGCAACAGCAGTTGGAGGGGACCTGGCATACTGTTTTTGGTC
Organism: Protopterus annectens; assembly: GCF_019279795.1. NCBI lineage: Eukaryota > Metazoa > Chordata > Ceratodontiformes > Protopteridae > Protopterus > Protopterus annectens. The sequence continues at coordinate 364,675,051 of NC_056744.1, read as the reverse complement.
ACTTCCTGGTGATCTTCATTTGGTAGAATTCCCATGTTACAGTTTAAGCAGCTCTGGTTACACACTGCAAGACACAAAGAAGTACTGAAGTTAACTTTTAATCTTTTCAGAGTCAGTGCATTTTATATCAGTAATGCATACATATCCATACTGTATGTATATTATTTAAAATAAATTCAAAGTCTACTTGCTTGAATTCCCTTTAAAGGAAGATAAGTGCACTTTTTTGCTGTAAATTAACAAAAATTAAATCTTATCTTTTAAAATGTGCTTTTCGTGTCTTTAGAACACATCAGGGAGGAGAAAGCCTAGCGGAAGTGAGGTATACTGCTAATATTTTCTTTTAACAGTATGTTATGCAATGGGTTATATACAGTGTGTAACAAAAGTGACAATGTAATATACAGTATGTAACAAAACTGACAATGTAATATATATACAGTATGTAACAAAAATGACAATGTAATACACAGTATGTAACAAAACTGACTATGTAATATACAGTACGTAACAAAAGTGACAATGCAATATACAGTATTTAACAAAAGTGACAATGTAATGAACAACAGCAGTTATAGATGTCCTTCCTTATCATTGCTGCAGTAATCCTTACAAAAGGGATATACTACCAAGGACAGCTGTATGCCTGGCCTTAGGTCCTTCCAACTGCCATATGTCAGACGTATGTCCTATGTCCCAGGCATAAGGTGTATTAAGTGACATATGACAGCCTAATCTTCAGAGGTTCTTTGCAGCCGGTCAAAATGCTGTTTTTGAATTTGATTTATAAGTTGTTCTCCATGTTGTCTGACCTACTGTCTCAGCTACTGAGCTTAAGGCAGATAACTACCCAACTGGGGATTCTTCATCATTTCTTTTTTATTGGGTTACTTGTTTTACATGTAATATAGAAAGGGGGAATGTGAGTTTGGGAGGCTGTTTCTTCATATGGACAACCATGAAAAGTGCCTTTTCTGCTTAGGTGCAGACCAAGATCACATGCATTGCAAAATTTGTCAGGCCTCTGTACCCAAGACCTTATGCAGCCATCTGTCTTCCCAAGATCACATGCATTGCACAATTTGTCAGGCCTTTGTACCCAAGACCATATGCAGCCATCTGTCTTCCCAAGATCACATGCATTGCACAATTTGTCAGGCCTTTGTACCCAAGATCGTATGCAGCCATCTGTCTTCCAAAGATCACATGCATTGCACAATTTGTCAGGCCTTTGTACCCAAGACCGTATGCAGCCATCTGTCTTCCCAAGATCACATGCATTGCACAATTTGTCAGGCCTTTGTACCCAAGACCATATGCAGTCATCTGTCTTCCCAAGATCACATGCATTGCACAATTTGTCAGCCTTTTGTACCCAAGACCGTATGCAGCCATCTGTCTTCCCAAGATCACATGCATTGCACAATTTGTCAGGCCTTTGTACCCAAGACCGTATGCAGCCATCTGTCTTCCCAAGATCACATGCATTGCACAATTTGTCAGGCCTTTGTACCCAAGACTGTATGCAGCCATCTGTCTTCCCTTTCAGTGTAGTTAGAAAATCAGCATCTAAAGCTGTTGGCTCAGGTACTATGGCTGCCGAATCCACCTGCCCAGATGTTTAGCCACTTACTAAAAAGAACTATAAAATGATGCATTTATAGACCTGCTGTCTACCTCTACTGGACATCTCCATAGGGTCAGATGAAGAACTTGATGACCATATGGTTCAGATGCCTGCTCCCTCTGTCATGACCCCATCAGTGGCTGACACAGGCATGCCATTTCCATGTCCACTGGGGCTCAGCTTACTTTTGCTGCAAATGAGAAGGGGGTGCTGCTGATGATTATCTCTGATACGTGTTAGGAAAGAAGTTCTGAATTCCCTTATTGAAGTCAGAGAAGGTACAGAACCTCCTAAGCTTATTAGGGCAGGAAAAACTTAAGTTTGACACACATTTATCATAGTCTATTAAAAAAAACAATATGAAATGTGGATCCCTCTATAGGATTAAGCCATATTAAGACTGTGCCAGATAATCAATATATAGAACATATTTGGTGTATGCCTCTCTAATTCTTACTAATTTAAAACTGACAAACCTAAACTCGAAACATGCTACAGAAAAGTAGCCAGATTTGCTACAAATAACCCACACAGATCCTAGCATTGCATTGCACTGAAAATGGACTGGCTAAAAACGCCCCATTATTTAATATTGTTTTCAACTACTTACTGCTCATAAACCTTTCTACATGCCAGAGAATGCCCCTCACATGCCAGAGAATGCCCCCCCACTCCAACATGCACTCCAGTTCTACTCTAGTAACAGGCACCTTAGATCTTCTGAAAAATTCCTCTTGACAGTAATCAAATTATACAGTAATGCTGGGGACTCTGTCTATTCGAATTACATCTGAAAACTCTGGAATTCTACTCCCCACCCAATCAAAATAACAGACAAACCTAGAGAACACCTAAAGTGCACTTGAGTGTGCTCTTACCACCCACCTGGCTAAGTTCCTCTTGTAATCTCTCCACTAAAATGCAGGGCACACAGGAATTGGTTTCTGTCTGTGTTATTCCCCTCAGTTTCCCTCTTTCCTGTGCTCTCACTGTTCTCACACTCTCTGTCTGTGTTATTCCCCTCAGCTTCCCTCTTTCCTGTGCTCTCACTGTTCTCACACTCTCTGTCTGTGTTATTCCCCTCAGTTTCCCTCTTTCCTGTGCTCTCACTGTTCTCACACTCACACACAACACCTTCACCCTGTGCTCTCACTGTTCTCACACTCACACACAACACCTTCACCCTGTGCTCTCACTGTTCTCACACTCACACACAACACCTTCACCCTGTGCTCTCACTGTTCTCACACTCACACACAACACCTTCACCCTGTGCTCTCACTGTTCTCACACTCACACACAACACCTTCACCCTGTGCTCTCACTGTTCTCACACTCACACACAACACCTTCACCCTGTGCTCTCACTGTTCTCACACTCACACACAACACCTTCACCCTGTGCTCTCACTGTTCTCACACTCACACACAACACCTTCACCCTGTGCTCTCACTGTTCTCACACTCACACACAACACCTTCACCCTGTGCTCTCACTGTTCTCACACTCACACACAACACCTTCACCCTGTGCTCTCACTGTTCTCACACTCACACACAACACCTTCACCCTGTGCTCTCACTGTTCTCACACTCACACACAACACCTTCACCCTGTGCTCTCACTGTTCTCACACTCACACACAACACCTTCACCCTGTGCTCTCACTGTTCTCACACTCACACACAACACCTTCACCCTGTGCTCTCACTGTTCTCACACTCACACACAACACCTTCACCCTGTGCTCTCACTGTTCTCACACTCACACACAACACCTTCACCCTGTGCTCTCACTGTTCTCACACTCACACACAACACCTTCACCCTGTGCTCTCACTGTTCTCACACTCACACACAACACCTTCACCCTGTGCTCTCACTGTTCTCACACTCACACACAACACCTTCACCCTGTGCTCTCACTGTTCTCACACTCACACACAACACCTTCACCCTGTGCTCTCACTGTTCTCACACTCACACACAACACCTTCACCCTGTGCTCTCACTGTTCTCACACTCACACACAACACCTTCACCCTGTGCTCTCACTGTTCTCACACTCACACACAACACCTTCACCCTGTGCTCTCACTGTTCTCACACTCACACACAACACCTTCACCCTGTGCTCTCACTGTTCTCACACTCACACACAACACCTTCACCCTGTGCTCTCACTGTTCTCACACTCACACACAACACCTTCACCCTGTGCTCTCACTGTTCTCACACTCACACACAACACCTTCACCCTGTGCTCTCACTGTTCTCACACTCACACACAACACCTTCACCCTGTGCTCTCACTGTTCTCACACTCACACACAACACCTTCACCCTGTGCTCTCACTGTTCTCACACTCACACACAACACCTTCACCCTGTGCTCTCACTGTTCTCACACTCACACACAACACCTTCACCCTGTGCTCTCACTGTTCTCACACTCACACACAACACCTTCACCCTGTGCTCTCACTGTTCTCACACTCACACACAACACCTTCACCCTGTGCTCTCACTGTTCTCACACTCACACACAACACCTTCACCCTGTGCTCTCACTGTTCTCACACTCACACACAACACCTTCACCCTGTGCTCTCACTGTTCTCACACTCACACACAACACCTTCACCCTGTGCTCTCACTGTTCTCACACTCACACACAACACCTTCACCCTGTGCTCTCACTGTTCTCACACTCACACACAACACCTTCACCCTGTGCTCTCACTGTTCTCACACTCACACACAACACCTTCACCCTGTGCTCTCACTGTTCTCACACTCACACACAACACCTTCACCCTGTGCTCTCACTGTTCTCACACTCACACACAACACCTTCACCCTGTGCTCTCACTGTTCTCACACTCACACACAACACCTTCACCCTGTGCTCTCACTGTTCTCACACTCACACACAACACCTTCACCCTGTGCTCTCACTGTTCTCACACTCACACACAACACCTTCACCCTGTGCTCTCACTGTTCTCACACTCACACACAACACCTTCACCCTGTGCTCTCACTGTTCTCACACTCACACACAACACCTTCACCCTGTGCTCTCACTGTTCTCACACTCACACACAACACCTTCACCCATACTCATCCACTTCTCTTTACAGAAATCTTCAGCTTTATCCTCTAAACATCCCCTTCACTAATTTCCTCCCTCTTCCTGTCCCTCTCTTTCTCGCCATCCCTTCTTTTCTCTTTATCCAGTTTTCCATTAACAGCTTCTACTTACTAACATTTTCTTGTCCTTAAACATCTCATTGTAGTCCTCTCCTGTATGCATGTAATGCTTCTAGTTTTTTACAACTGTTGCTATATCTTGCCTTTAACTAGGGAAACTATGTCAATATTACTCTAAATTTATATAAACATACCTAATGTACCTATGAAATGCATATGAATCTTTGTCTTGTTATGCTTCAAATTGTTTGTTAAAAGATAATGTATAACATGTTAAGTTGTCAATCTCGCCTTCATTCTTGCTGGATGGGTTCGGAGCCGATCCTCGGCTCTGACTCGGCACTTGCTAAGCTCGAGAGTCACTTTTACCAGCTCGAGGCAGCCCCATATCCCATGATGCAAGGTGGTAATTACCCAGATCTCGTTTGCCGCTTCGCTAGTGAGGTCACCTTTTTTACCAGCTCCTGGTAAGTGATTTTATATTGCTATTTCTGAAGAAATTAGACCCAATTCTCTAAATTTTTTATTATTTATAGTCCTTTTAGTGAATCTTTATTCACTTAGCTCCATACCCTTTCCCCTCAACCCTTATTTTTAGTTTCTAGTGTCTTGGGCCTTAGGCCTTACCCTCCCTTACAGGTCCTGTCAGGATTCCCTTAGGTGTGGGTGTTGTGTTTTACATCTGTGTCTTACAGTTCTAAATTTGTTATTAGTGTCCTCTGTCTGAGTGTGTGTGTGTGTGTGTGTGTGTGTGTGTGTGTGTGTGTGTGTGTGTGTGTGTGTGTGTGTGTGTATTTTAGGACTCAGACATGTCCAAAGATACTAGGGTCTCAGGTTTCAAGAAGTGTGACTCGTGCTGTCAGAAGATGTCTCTGACAGACGGTCACACTTCTTGTATTTATTGCCTGGGACCCCTACACCTGCAGGACTCCTGTGCTATCTGTCATTCCTTTAGCCAGAGAGTCCTGCAGGAATGTAGAAATAAATTGATCCTCAGGGGTCTCCTTAAGCCTGAGAGCTCCCCGGCTAAGGTCGGCTCCGGGAAGCCCTCTAAGCCTTCCAAGACCCAGGCTTCGGTGTCCAAGTCTGTGGTCTTGGTTCCGACTCCGTTGGAGTTGACATCGGCTCCATCTGGAGCTGATCCTTCCTTGTTGGAGGCTTCAGTATCGGCGCCGTTTGGCACCGATACCCTGGCTTCAGCACCTGTGTCGGCTCCGGCTGGAGCCGACACCCCAGCGTCGAAGCATGTCTCGGCTCCGACTGGAGCCGAGATATCTTTGTCTCCTCTCGGAGCCGACAAGTCTTCGGCTCCACCTGGAGCCGAGGTTTCTTCGGCTCCGATGGCTCCATCCAAAAAGAGGTCTAGATCTCCTTCTTTGGAATCTATACACTCGGCTCCAGCCTCCCCCCTGCTTTCGGAGCGGAGCCTTTGGAGCCGATCATCGAGGTCTTCCAGGCTATCAGACCATGACTTAGAGAGAGTGGTGAGTAGGCTATTAAAATCACAGGCACTAGCCCAAATGCTCCATAGCCCGTCTCAACAGACGACTGCTATTCTACACCCTCTTGAAATTCCTCCTTCGACTCTCCTACAGAGTTCGGAGCCGGAGATTATTGGTACCGTGACTGTTGCTGCTTCGGAGCCAATACCACACCTTTTGGCTCCGTTGTCCTCAACTCCTATCTCCTCCTTGAGACCTTCCTTGGAGGGATCCAGGCGTCGGGCTTCCCTGATCGGTTCTGAGGGGGCGAGTGGCATCGGACCCTTGTCCAACCCCGTTTTCCCTCTCGGAGCTTCAGCCTTGGTGAGCTCGGCCCCGACATCTGCTTCGGAGCCTTCCCTTTCGGTAGGACCAGGGATCCCTGCTTCTTCGGAGCGGGATCTCTCAGCCCTCCCTGGGAGGGGAGCCTTCGAGGTGATGAGGAGTGTGCTAGCCCCTGAGCTCAGTCAGCAGTCGGTTCCTTTAGCTCCTCCCTCTACAGTGCCTGTAGATACCTCTTCCCGCTCTCTTGCTCCCGGACCCAGAGATCCATCGCCCCAGGTTTCCCCATTGGGAAGAACTTCCTCTTCCGAGGTTTCTCCTGATCCTTCAGGTGAACCCCCGCGCAAGAGGACCTGCAAGAGGAAGCACTTAGACTCCCCTGAGTCTACAACATCGGATACCGATTTGGATGAATCCGAGGGGTCCCCAAGATCCCCCTCTGAGGATGTCTCCTTTTCAGACATCCTTGAGCTCCTGAAACAGAGGGGAAACTGGCCCTCCATTAACCCCTCCGAGGATGAATCGGTATACCTGGAGGCTTTTGGATCTCGACCCTCCACCTCCTGGGTGTCTCCGCCTTTTGACCCTCTCATGGAGGTCATAGCTCGAAAGGCGTGGGCATCTCCTGATTCGGTGGAACCAGTCCCCAGGAGACCTTCAAAATTTATTACGGCCCCCGCTGAAAAGCAGTTTCTTACTAAAGGTGTCCCGGTTGATGCCATGGTGGTGGCGGCTGCCACCAAGAAGGAACTTGCAGATCCTTCCATACCAGTCCATCCTCCTAACAAGGAGTCTAGGACCATGGACAGGTATGGTAAGCGGATGTTTTCCTCAGTGACCTTTGCTATGCGTTCACTGAATTATTTATGTCACTTCACCAGACTTCAAAGGGACATCCTTAAAGAATTAGGTGAAGTAGTACAGGACCCTTCAGCAGCAGGGGCTCAGGAAAAGATTGCCTCTCAGCTGGGAATCCTTAATTCCATAACCAACTCCTCCATGCGGCTCATTTCTTATGCAGCCGATGGGGCGAGTAGAGCTGCAGGCACAGGAGTGGCTCTCAGACGTCAATCATGGATGCGGCTCTGTAATTTTGCAGACCCCTTTAAGGCGTCCTTCACAAACTCTCCCTTTGATGGGTCAACATTGTTTGGCCCTCAGGTGAAGGACATTTTGACCAGGTGTGAGCAAGACGGCAAGACTCTTTCTGCCGTAGGAGTCCGTTTCTCCACCCCTTCTAAGCCTTATCCCAAAGGTCAGAAGGGAGGGAAGATGTGGTTCCGAAAATCTCAGTGAGTCACGCCGGACGCACGTGGTCAGTTTACCCCCAGAGGCAGAGGGGGTAATAACAATAGACGCCGCCCTAGGGGCAGAGAGGGTCCGCATAACCAGGGCAGTAGAGAGCCTCTCTCTGACAAGCCCTTCCAGCATCCCTGAGGTGTTGCCTGACTGTCCACCCTTGGAGGCAGTCGGGGGGAGAGTGTCTCTGTACCCAGAAGTCTGGTTTTCCCTCTCTCAAGACAGATGGGTACAGTCGATCATATCCGAGGGTTACAAGATTCCTTTCGAGGAAAGCCCCTTCCCTCAGAAAAGTTCCCTTCCAGACGTTCCACCCGGTCTAAGGGAAATTGCAAAACTAGAGGTTTCAAAGCTTCTAAAAAAAGGGGCCATCCAGCCAGTTCCAACAGACCATTTAGAGTCCGGAATCTACTCAAGGTTCTTTTTGGTTCCCAAAAGGCGGAGACTGGAGACCAATATTAGACCTCAGCAGGCTCAACAAGTCTGTCAAAAAGATGAGATTTTGGATGGTCACACTTCAATCGATTTTGCCCCACCAGGCATCAACTTCTCCAAGCCAGAGATTACACCCTACGTCTCTGCAGTCACTTGGGAATTTCAGTAAACTCCAAAAAGTCCTCCTTATCACCCTGCCAATCTATTACCTTTATAGGTGCAAATCTAGACACTACTCAGATGTCAGCAAACCTAACAAGTCAGAGAATCCTAGATATCCAAAACCACGTTTGGATCATTTTATTTTTATTTATTTTACATTTGTTGACCGGGCTAGTCTAACTGGAATAAAATCCATTTTCAGTAGAGGCCCGGGGAGAAAAGCTCCAGCACAGCAAACTTTTTACAAGTAAAAAATAATAAGTTCAAAGCAGAATAACAGTAGTAAAATAGCTCTAAACAGTTACAGCCATTTACATACACAATATATGACTGTAATAAATTGTTTAAAATTAAAAGAACTATAATAATAATTAAAAAGGGTCAAGCAGAATACAGACATACTGATTAGGTTCAGTTGACATTACAAGGATACCAAGGTTGTGCTGAGGTGATATGCAATGCAATAGGAATAGAAACAAATTAGTAGTTTTCATTTGGAAGCAGGATAACAGAAAGTATATACTGTTAATAAATTATAGAAATGTATCATATGATATAGTGAGATAAAGGTATCTAAGAGGCAGCAAGAGTATGTAAAGTGGTGGAATATATTCTTGCTAGGAGCAGAGAAGATATTTAGTCAGGGTTAGTACAAGGGCAAAGCCAGTGAGAACTGAGAAATTGTTTTATTCTTAGTTTAAAGAGTCTTGTGGAGGTTAGAGTTAGCGTCATCCTTGCCAGCAAAAGGATACAAGCCAGGTTGGTCCTGAAAGTGTTGGGCCTCATGTCGGCTGCCATCACACTTCTTCCTCTAGCCCGTTTTCACATGTGTCTCCTACAAGGGATGTTGTTCACACAATGGTCCTTCCAGCAGCTTCCCATGCGTCACAAGATCCTGGTGACACAGACCTGCAAGAAGCATCTATCCTGGTGGATTTCCTCTCCTCTAGTCCATCAGGGCAGACCATTTCTTCCCCCGGCCCCGGTAGCCACGGTCACTTCGGATGCCTCCCTGGTCAGGTGGGGGGGGCATTATCAGGACAGGATGGTTCATGGCACATGTCAACCATTCGAATACCACCTGCACATAAATGTCCTAGAGATGAGAGCAGTGCTTTTAACGTTGCAAGCCCTCAACGACTTTCTTCCCTTAGGAACAATTGCAGTTCACACAGACAACATGTCCGTGGTGTGGTACATCAACAAGCAGGGCGGGACCAAGTCCTATCCCTTGTGTCGAGAAGCTCTCAGACTTTGGCAATGGGCGATCTCCTCTCATCGGTTTCTGGTAGCAATGCACATCCCCGGGAAAGCCAACATAATAGCGGACAGATTGAGCAGAGCTATACTCATGCCTCACGAGTGGTCTCTCAAACAATCGATAGCGGAAGAGATTTTTCAGAAATGGGGCCGCCCATGCTGCGACCTTTTTGCTACACCCCAAAACAGCAAATGCCCAGACTTCTTCTCTCTCTTCCCACTTCCAGGCCATCCCCCCAGAGACGCTCTTACCCAAGATTGGCCCCGGGGACTCCTTTATGCTTTTCCTCCCTTTCCATTGATACCACAGGTACTCCAGAAAGCTACCGTTTTGAGAGCCAAATGATTCTCATTGCCCCTTACTGGCCTCAACAAATTTGGTTCCCGTTCCTTCATCGCCATCTGTTGGTGCAGCTTTGGCATCTGGACCCAGCTCCAGATCTTCTGACCCACCAGTCGGGTCAACTGCACCGGTCCGTTCCTTCCCTCAACCTCACAGCTTGGTTGCTCCACTTCCTTCCTTAGCCAGGCTTCCTATGATCTCTAATCCTGTTAGAAACATCATAGTCACTTCTCTTAAGTCCTCCACCAGGAGGATTTACTCTAGCAAGTGGAAACGCTTCTCCCTTTGGGCAAAATCTAAGAACATAGATCCATTTACTGCCCCTATTCAGTCAGTCTTGGATTTTCTAGCGGAAATTTTTCACTCTGGTTCTTCGTCTTCCACAGTCAAAGTTCAGTTGGCAGCAATCTCGAACTTTCATGTCGGGTTTGCAGACCACAACATTATGTCCCACAAACTTTGTAAAGCCTTTCTCAAAGGAGTTTTCCTTCTTAAGCCCCCTGTTAGAGATCGTCCGCCACAGTGGGACCTAAATTTAGTGCTGACATCCTTAATACTCCCCCCTTTCGAGCCGGCTGCTTCATGTTCATTAAAGTTTCTTTCTTGGAAGACACTTTTTCTTGTCGCCATTACCTCGGCTAGAAGTGTGTCTGAACTTCATGCCCTCTCTGTTCGTCCCCCTTATTTGGTCTTCCACAAAGACAGAGTATCCTTGAGAACCAATCCATCCTTTTTGCCCAAGGTTGCGTCTAAGACAAATTTAAACCAACCCATTGATCTTCCTGTATTTTTTCCAAATTATTCTAACAGGGCGGAACAAAAATTACACTACCTAGATGTTCACCGCCAACTCAGATATTACCTGGACAGAACGAAGCAATTTAGGAAGTCTGATCAGCTTTTCCTTTCTTATGCTGAAAATAAAAAAGGTCTCCCTGTTTCTAAAGTGACCTTATCCAGATGGCTGTCTTCCACCATTTCTGACATTTATCAGCTTAGGGGCAAACATCTGAGCTTGAAGCTTAAAGCACATTCCACTAGAGGTCTAGCCACTTCTACAGCCTTTCAGGCTAGGCTTCCCTTAGATACTATTTGTGCAGCAGCCACTTGGGCCACTCCTCATACCTTCGTTTCTCATTACAAATTGGATTTGGCCTCCAGGGACAGGGCAAGCTTTGGTTCCACTGTTCTCAAGAGTCTGTTCCATTGAGCCACCCAGGATAGAGGTGCTAGGACGGTCCCATCCAGCAAGAATGAAGGTGAGATTGACAACTTAACATTTAGAAGTTATGTACCTACCATAACGTTCCATGTTAGTTGTCTTCTCTCGCCTTCTTTCTTGCATCCCTCCCTCCTGTCCCCCTAGCCTGGACAGACCTTGATCTCCGTTTTTTCTCTGGAAGATTCTTCTTCCTTGGACACCAGTTAGTTCTTGGCCTTGATTACCTGGTTCCTTTACAGCCTTTTTAGGTTAGTTGTTCCTCTTTCCTTAGTGGAAAGTTTTTTGTAGGCAGTTTTTCCCCTAGATACCAAACGAGATCTGGGTAATTACCGCCTTGCATCATGGGATATGGGGCTGCCTCGAGCTGGTAAAAGTGACTCTCGAGCTTAGCAAGTGCCGAGTCGGAGCCGAGGATCGGCTCCAAACCCATCCAGCAAGAAAGAAGGCGAGAGAAGACAACTAACATGGAACGTTATGGTAGGTACATAACTTTTAATTATATAACTTATAACTTAATGTATAACGTATAATGTAAAACCACAATCCACTCTGCTACAGGCCCCATGAGGAGCTCAGTGTCTCTCCAACCTAACACCACTCTTAAGTATTCAACTGCGGTACCACCTTTATCACTCTTATAAGAAAAGCGCAGTCCGGGTCTGAACTGTCTGCAAACAACTAAAGTTAACTTTGAACCTAACACCACTCTTAAGTATTCAGCTGCGGTACCACCTTTATCATTCTTATAAGAAAAGCGCAGTCCGGGTCTGAACTGTCTGCAAACAACTAAAGTTAACTTTGAACCTAACACCATTCTTAAGTATTCAACTGCATTACCACCTTTATCATTCTGATAAGAAAAGCGCAGTCTGGGTCTGAACTGTCTGCAAACAACTAAAGTTAACTTTGAACCTAACACCACTCTTAAGTATTCAACTGCGGTACCACCTTTATCATTCTTATAAGAAAAGTGCAGTCCGTGTCTGAACTGTCTGCAAATAACTAAAGTTAACTTTGAGTATGTGTCTACCTGTTTGAGCCAATATTCATTTTCCCCTGGAGAGCATTCTGCTTTGGCTTATAAGCAGCACCCCCCCCCCCCCCACATACACACACACTCATCTTCCACTTTCTCTCTTATTCCCTTCTGTTAGCAGATAGTATCCATAATCTGATCAATACTGTGTGTTTGTTAATTTAAACTGAGACCACAGTGGCCTACTGATACAAGGTTATCCTGTTTTTCCACCTGGAAATGACTTACAGTTTCAGAGCAGTCCTTGGTCAATTGTGATTGTTTCTCAAACACTAACTTGTCTTTTATTTGGCTCATTAGCAGCAGTACAAAGAATTGCATGCTCACACCCTTGTTCTCCCCTCCCCCTTCCCTGTTTATTACCTTAAGACAATCCCAAAGTTAATAAATATTACCTGTGGCAGGCACCATTTTTAAAACTACAATCACCCTTGTCACTATCATATGTTCATTCATCAATTAACTCTGTTACCTGATTGTTTCCAGCCCCCTCATAAGAGCAACTAACAGGGTCTCTACCCGCTTCGCTCCCCACCCTGCCCCCTATTCCCTCCCACCCACAGTGGTCCCACCTTTATTACACTCACAAACCCCTCCCATCTTCCTAGTAGCTAGCCACAGTGCTAACCCAACCCTACCTCCTCCATCTTCCCACTACTATCACACCTCCTCAACTAACATGTACAAGCATACCTTACCTATGCTCACTGCATGCACTCTCCTTGCATATCTTACATCCTACCAAAGCTCCATCATTCCCCCACTCAACCACTACCACTGTACTACTACTCATACCACCACTCATGTCTCACCCTCACTCAGCTCCCCTCCCACCAACTCAAGAAACATCCCTATACACCCCCCACATATTCTACCAACTATATTACTCAAACATAAAGCATCCCTACAACTTAACATAGTAACCCTCCCACCATACCTATTACCCAAAGAGCACAATCATAAAGTTTCCCTAATAAACAAACACATTCAAAAACTGAGAAAATTAATAACCTCATGCATATCAAAACAAGCCCTAAGTGGAGATATCCACCCCAACCCTGGCCCTACCGTCTCCAACCCCAATCCTCATAATCAGATTAGAAACCACAACTTCTCCCATATTACAGACAATAGAAAGCCAAATGACTTCCTTCTACTAAGCCTAAATATTAGAAGTATATCCAACAAAGTCCATGAACTCCATGCCACCATAGACTTGTACTCCCCAGATATAGTCATCCTGACAGAAACCTGGCTAAAACCTCACATTACCAGTGAGCAAATACTCCCTACAGGTTATGGCATACTAAGAGTAGACCGGCTAAACAAGAAAGGAGGCGGTGTAGCTATAATATTTAAACAGCATCTAAACCTCCAGATCTTAAAATCATCAGCTCCACAAACAGGCAATGAAGAAATAATATATACCAACCTCAAAATAAACCAAAACAAAACCATCAACATAATTGGATGCTACTTCCCACCTGGACAAAACATCCCTCCACTAGAAAACCTCCTCAGCTGGTCTACCCACCATCTCCACCAAGAAACTATTATTTTAGGTGATTTCAATATTGACTGGCCATCCTGTTCTGGCAACCATCCAACCCATCATGTAAACCTTCATGGCTTCACCCAACTAGTCCAGTCACCAACCAGGATAAATAAAAACTCCAGCAAGCACACTACCCTGGATTGGATACTAGTCAGTAAGAGCCCCCAGTCATATATAACAGGCTGCTTATCAGATAGCCTCAGTGATCACTCCCCAACATTCCTACTGAAAAAATACCTATACCAAGCTAAACCTGTCATCTACCGTCAGATACGTAAAAAAATAAACTTTAACCCACTCACATTCATCTCATCCCTCAAAGAATGTAACTGGCATCCTCTAAAGTACCTCAGTCTTGATGACGCAGTTGAATTTTTTAATACTACCTTCCTGAGCATCCTTAATTACCATGCCCCCATAAGACTTTCCAGAATCAAAGCACAACCCTCCCCATGGCTACAGAAAACCACTAAGTCAGAAATGAAAAACAGGGATAAAGCCTGGGAGCACTGGCACAAAACCAAGACCCCCTCAACTAGACAGAAATTCCTAGAACTATGCAATAGAGTCAAAAAGCTAATAAAACAGGACAAATTCCAATACTACCAGTCTGCCCTAGACTCCTCCGAACACAGCCCCAAAAAATTCTGGTCCTCCATAAACTCCATCCTCCACCCAGGTAAAGTCAGTACTCCTCCTCCTAACATCCCTCACTCCTCAGAAAATATTGCTACCTCATTCAACACACACTTCACACAAACCATACTATCACTAGCTAAACAACACAACCACCCTCCCCTCCAACCCACACCTTCAACTACTATTCTCCCCACTGCCTTCTCTTTTTCTACTGTACCTACCTCCAACATAAAAAAAACTCTTAACTAAACTTAAACCCACCAAATTAGTAGCAGACATCCTCCTAAGTGAATACCTACAAATCGTAGCTGATGCTCTGGCCTACCCATTATCCATCTTGATTAACCGATCTCTGTCAGAAAGTTATGTTCCCACACTGTGGAAAGTATCACATATAATTCCCCTCCACAAAGGTGGACCCTCCACAGAACTAACCAATTACCGCCCCGTAGCTATTCTCTCTCCACTCTCCAAAATACTAGAGAGATGCATACACTCTCAGGTCTCAGACTACCTCCTTACTAACAACCTCCTTTCCAATACTCAGCATGGTTTCCGACCAAACCATAGCACCACCACTGCCTTACTCTCCTTTACTAACACTATCCTTCAGCATAAAAACAATGGCTATCTCTCCTCTGCTACTTTCCTAGACCTATCTAAAGCATTTGACATGGTCCCACACAAACAACTTATCTCTGTCCTCAATAACCTATCCTTCTCACAATCAGTCACCAACTGGTTTCAGAGTTACCTGTCTGACCACCAACAATCCGTTGTATGGCAGAATGACATATCTCCCCAACTACCTGTCTCCATAGGGGTTCCCCAAGGATCCATCCTTGGAGGCCTATTCTTCTCTGTTTTCACAAATAATCTAGCCTCTGCCACCACACATGGCACACTCATACAATACGCAGATGACTTGACCATCATCTGCTCAGCCCAGTCCCTACCCAAACTGCAAAAAGTCACACAGGAAGCCTTTTCCTCTGTTGAAACTTGGTTATCCGATGCCCAATTAATACTCAACCCAAACAAAACTAAACTACTCATCTTCCAACCCACCAAACATACTCAAAACAACTCTCACTTATACATCACAGCAAAAGACAACACCACTATATAGCCAACTGAACACACCAAATTACTAGGAGTGTAAATAGACAATAAACTAAAATTTGATATTCACATATCCATGACCATAAAAATAGTCCACAAAAAATTAGGAGCGTTATACAGAAATAAGCATCTTCTCACCAAAGCAGCAAAGATTTCAATAGCAAATTCCCACCTTATCTCCACCCTACTTTATGCCTCTCCAGTATATACCAACCTAAGGCAATGCGATCTAAACAAGCTAGAGACCTTCTACAACAAAATTGCCAAATTTGCCACAGGGGCATCCTACTGTAGTCACCACTGTCTCTCACTTGCTGAACTGGGCTGGCTTGAACTCCCTCACCTCCTTCAATGGTATCAACTCTCACTCGCCCACAAACTAGTAAACCATCCACTAAATGTCCCATCCCTCCAGAATCTACTCCAACCCTATTGCACCACCAGACCACTAAGATCCAGCAACAAAAATCACTTGCAGATCACTAAAGCCAATAACTCTGCTGGTGAAGCACTATTCTCTTGCACCATAGCCAAATTATGGAACTCCCTCCCACCCACAATTACCTCCGTACCATCATGCACCCACTTCAAAATTTTACTAAAAGCGCACCTAAAAACATGCTGGCTATGCCCTTGCAGCTCCCAGTCTAATATCACCCACCCCATCCAACCACTACCTTTCTTTCCACTCCACTAACTACCTTGATTATAGCAAGCTCAGATGCTCATAAGCCTAGTACTTATACAGCAGGAACTTCTTATTTTAACATTTGTTAATGTCTGTTATGTACTTCACAGATAAAGATTCTAGTTGTCTACTGATGTACTATGTTCTTCATCTGTAAATATGTTGTAAGTAATTGCTATGTAAATCGTTAATCACTATGCAATCCAATGTAACTACTGTCTGTTTATTTTAACTGTGGAGCTTTTCTCCCCGGGCCTCCACTGAAAATGGACCTACGTCCAGTCGGACACTCCCGGTCAACAAATATAAATAAATAAATAAATAAAATAACTGTATGGAAACTCACATGGAGCTTTTCTTTCCAGGCTTCTGCATAAAATGGGATCTTGCTCAGTCAAACTTTCCCAGACAAAAAAACAAAAAAATTAAAAAAAAAGGCTAGCTGCCCTCATGGCCTTGAACCCCCTACCAAGTGTTGTCACTACCTTCACCTGTTGCTTTTTCTTCTACTCCCTCCTTGAGACTCAAGGTTTCTGATGACTCTGATGAGGATGAAGAGGTGGATTCTGGGTAGGAGTTCCTTGCTTACTCTTCCCAGATCCATTCCTCTCTTGCCTTGGGTCAGATGAAGATGGTACTCTCTACCCCAGATTCTCTTATTGAGGACCTTTCCTTTGGGGACACCACTGTGAAAATGATGGAGCATTTTCAATTTGAGAGTTCTCAACTGCATCTAGTCCAGAAGAGATATTATGACATCTTGCAGAGGAACCCTCCCAGACCTTCTGTAGTACCCCCTGTCTTGGAAGCCCATCTTGATGCCTTTACTTCTGCTTTATAGGCTCCAGATTCTCAGCCCCTGCTCCTAAAAAAACTAAAAGGTTTTGCAAGTCTTCTGAGTCTTCAGAATTTTTGTTCAAGAATCCTTCTATCAGCCTTGCAGTAATTCTTCTTTCTGCTGACAAGCTTTCTGTGTTGATTCCTTCCTCTAAGCTTTTTACCTTCTGACACAAATAGTAGAGCTATGGACAGGTACACTAAAAAAGTGTATACCTCTGCCACTTTAGTTATCAAGGCCATAAGTTATCAGACCCATATGACCAGGTATGTTCTGTCTCTTCTTTTAAAGAATGGGGGTGCTCTAGCAGACACGTCTGAATCTGAAGATAGGACTTCTGCTATTTCCTTATTAGGTAATTCTCAGGTGGCTTGCCATTCCATCAAATGCAGCTATAATACTACTGATGCCATTTCTCAGGTGGCTGCATCAGAGACAGTTATTAGGAGGTATTACTGGCTTAGGTTGCAATCTCTCCCTGAAGATATTAAGGTCAAGTTGTTAAAAACTGTGCAAAATAAAGGAAAGGTTTTGCAGGACCTTAAATAAAATTTCCATTCACCTATCCATGAGTTTAAATGGGACTACTCTTCTAAGACTCCTTTTTTGCATCTGCATCAGAAACCACCTTTGAAGGGAAAGAGACCTTCTAAGAAGGTGGATCCCGAAAAGTCTATTCAGGATTCCAGAGGTCAGAAGTCTTTTTTCCTAGACAAATCTGCCTCTACTTGACACTCATCATCCCTTGCCCTTCGGCTAGACTCCTCTTTCCCTCAAGTTGACTCTTTTGCCATCTGGTAATAGATTACCACAGACTCCTGGGTTCTTTCAGTTATTCAAAATTGTTCCTTCATAATTTGGAAATCCCTTCCTCTCTTTCCAAGGATTTCTCAGCCTCCTTCTTACCAGCTACTTCATTTTTCCCTATTCTTTGGGACATTTTAGCTCAAGGGACTATTTGGCCTGATTGTCTGTCCCGGAGGGGAAAGGGATTTTATTTTATTCCAGAATGTTTTCAGTCCAAAGGAAGGAGGACTCTTGGATGACCATTCTAGATATCTCCTTTCTCAACACATTTCTAAAAGTTCCATCTTTCAAAATGCTGTGTCCCTAGTCCCTGTTTCTATGCTACTTTTTCAGATCTACCTGCTGTCTTTTGACCTGAAGGATATCTACCTCCACATTCCTCTTTACCCTTTCTCCAGGAAATATTTATGGTTCACTCTTTCTTCTTCATACTTTCAGTTCTCTGCTTTGCCTTCTGGTCTTTCTACAGCACAGAAGTTTTTCTGTTTTCCAAAGTGTTCCACCCCAGTCATAGTCTTTTGTAGACTCCATGGTGTTCAGAATTTTCCTTATCTGGATGACCTTCTTCAAGTCCACTGTCAGCAGATTCTTCTGCGGGATCTCAAATTTACCATGCTTCTTTTTTGCAGTGTGGGGTTCACTGTCAACCTCAAAAAGTTTGTTCTGACCCCTGCCTTGGGCCAAGCTTTCCTGGGGTGCAAGATTCAGACCCTGTCAATGATGGCTTTTCTCCCTAATCTAGTGGTCATCTCTTTGACAGCATTATTTCAGTTTCTTCTTCCTTTACAGGTGGTGTCTGCAAGAGAGTTTCTATGAACCTTTGGGTTCATGACTTCCACCATTCTAATGGTTCCTTTTGTCAGACTCCTCATTAAGAAGTTTCAGTGGTATCTCAAAACAAATTGGCTGCAACATTGTCATCCTTTGGACTTCCCCATTTTTCTCTCGCCTTGTCTCAAAAAAGAGTTATGTGGTGGATTCACCAGATTTCTCTGAACGCGGGCCTGCCGTATCAGGTTCTTTACCCCCACTCAGGAGCCGTTTACAGACATTTCAGACTTGGGCTGGGCGGCTTCTTTGAACAACATCATGGTCCAGGGAGTTTGGTCTACTCAGCAGCTGAAGGTCCATATCAGCATCAAAGAGATGAGTGCAATGATTTTAGCTCTTCAGGCCTTGCATTTCCTCTAGATTCCAGGTCCTCTGGATTTTCACAGACAACACCACAGTCATGTGTTACATTAACAAGTAGTGGGGTACAAAGTCTTATTATCTTTGCAGATTGTTCCTTCTTGCTTGGGATTTTGCTATCCACCATCATTTGACTCATCAGAAAGTTTACATTCCATCAGAGCAAAATCAGGTAGCAGGCTGTTCAACCAAGTCCAGGACAGATCTTCATGGACAGATGCTTCACAAGGAAGTGTTCCTGTATGTTGTCCATCAGTGGATACTCCTCAAGTAGATCTTTTTGCCTCCCCTCTGGATAGATAACTTCCCAAGTTTTGTTCCAGATTGCTAAGTCTTCTTGCTTGGAAAGTAGATAATATGGCTTTTTCTTAGAAAGGGATTTTTGTGTATGCCTATGCCCCCTCTTTCTCTCTTATCAAGGGTCCTGCACAAGATCATGTGGGACAGGATCAAAATCTTGTTGGTAACTTTGTTTTGTCCCAGATAACATTTGTTTCTTCTTCTATTTCATCTGTCCAGGAACAATCATCACGAGTTACCTCACAGGATGGATCTCCTCAGAAAGGATGAGGGCTCTTTCATTCATCCTCATCTTCTCATGCTACATTTGACTGTCTGGGTGATAAGGGTCTTGATTCCTTTTTGACACCAGTTTTCTGAGGGCATACCTTTGCAGGAGGCCAGAAAACCCACTTCTAGAAAATACTATGTTGCTAATTGGAGGAGACTTTCTATTTGGTGTCAGCAACATGAACAGGACCCTATTTTGGTGGTTATTCCTACTGTTATTTCTTATTTGTGTGACTTGTTCAGTTCTGGTCTGGCATACTCATCTGTTAAAGCTCATTTGTCAGCCATTTCTGCTTGTCTGCCTCTGGATCCATCACTTTCCTCTAGATTTCAGGTTAAACAATTTTTGAAAAGTGTCCTTCATATTAGGCCTCCAAGAAAGCCAATTCTTCTTTCTTGCTACCTTAATTTTGTTTTTGAAAAGTTTACTTGGCCAACTTTTGAGCCATCAACTTCTTCTACTTTGAAATTGTGTACTTTGAAGAATGTCTTGTTATTTGCTCTGACTTCTGCTAAGAGAGTTCCTGAGCTTCAGGTCCTTGTGGCGATTCATCCTTTTCTGTTTTTTTCCACAGGGTTAGAGTATCTCTTTGAACCAATTCTTTTATGCTTAAAGTGGTAAATGACTTGCATTATTCATTCCCTTTGTTTTTCTCTTCCTCTTAAAATAATAGTCAGGGGGTTCTATGTTCTTTGGATTTGCATAGATAGTTCAGATATTACTTTGGTATGATTAAAGAGATTAGGAAATCCAAAAAACGTTTTTAATTCTTTCTAAGCAAACTATCTCCTGTTGGATTTCTAAAGCCATTTGTTTTTGTCATTCATTTCATGCAGGCATCTTTCTTCTTCTTCTCTTCAGCCTCATTCTCCCAGGGTGGTGGCCTCTTCTGGTGCTTTTTTCAAGTATTTTGATGCTAGACCCATTTTGGAAGGTGCTACTTGATGTTCTGTGCACACATTTACTAAACTCTACAAGTTAGATGTACTTTCTAGGGCCTGAGATGAATTTTCATCTACCTGCCCATGTTACAAAACACCCAGGCATTTGCTATTCTCTGGTCTAGTTCTGTGGTCTAGCTCTGTGGTATAGCTCTGTGGTCTATCTCTGTGGTCTGTCTCTGTGGTCTAGCTCTGTGGCTAGCTCTGTGGTCTAGCTCTGTGGTATATCTCTGTGTTTTTCTTGAGTAACATCTTAATGTTATTGTTTTTCTTAAAGGAGAAGCTTAGATGGTCTCTTACATTTTAATCAGTTCAATGTTACCCAGTAGCATTTTTTCCTGCAGTTTGACCCCTCCCCCCATCCATCCATCCTCATTCCTTTTTTCCCCATTTTGCACAAGGGGGTCAGGGGGTCACTTCAACAGTGACAATCATCTCAAGCCAAAGTTTACTCCGTTCCTACAGTATTCAGCTAACCAATGGCTGTTCAGCACTCATGCGTAGTTATATCTCATCTCACCTACTCTATTCCTACATTTCCCAGCATCCCAGTGACTAATCAGCTTACCTGCAGTATTTTCTCACATTTCTTACCCCCAGACTCTCTACTGCCCCAGCATCAGATGGTTGACCAGATTACCTGCAGGAGTTTCCTACAGACCATATTGTATTGCCCCAGCAGTGTTTTGCAGAAATCATACTCATCCCACCTCTGTAACAACCCAGCTTGCATGCAGTCTTTTCCAGCCCCCTTTTTCAACCTCAAAAATCAAAAACGTTGAACTGTAGAACGGAGATCGCCATAGAGTAGGGGGAAGGGAAGACTTCCCTTTACTGCACTGTAGTGTGATCTTGGAGTTGGTATATTTAAGTAGTGGGGGTGTGGGGGTGCAGGGGGTCTTGCCCCCCTGCATAGAGCATTTTTTGTTTTTGTTTTGGGTAATTACGGGGTTTTTTTTGGGTGGATTCAATGTTGTCAGCTTTCGAGGTTTGAAGTTCACAGTTTTTCCACCACCCTTTTCCAGCACCCTTTTTCAGCCCGTTCCTATACTGGCCAAGCAAGTAATAACTGATCACCTTTATATGCAGCGTTTTCTAGCAGTCTGCAGAAAGAAGTGTTTGACAAGCTCAGGTGACAAGTAGCAACCAGCAATATGCAAAGTAAGTTGTTCTGATGTGGTCTATGTTCGGCTACAGAAAAAAAATAAAGGTCTGTGGCTGACAAAGTTTGCTGATGACTGCAAACTGTGAGATGTCATAGAATCTCAAATAATATCAACATCCTACAAGAGGGTCTTACACAAATAAATGATTGGTGCCAAAGTCATGGCCTTAAACTCAGTGCAAAACAATGTATTATCATCCCTTTTGGTAAGGGTGATGTTCCTGCTAACTACCACATCAATAGCAACACCTTAAGTACGCACTCAGTGGTGAGATACCTGGGCACACAGGTTGATAGCAACATCACCTTTGACCACCATGTCTCCACCATGGTAAGAAGGGCATTCTAAGTTATAACCTCCCACTACTCCATCATCATGCCAATAATTAAGTACAAAGCCCCTTTTGGTATGTACCTTTCCAAGCACCTGCAGCAGTTGGAGAGACCACAAAGGTTCCTCACAAGGAAAATTCTAGGTCTTCAGCATCTGTCCTATGTGGATAATCTGAAATCACTGTCACTTTATTTGGTTTCTTACAGACTACTCAGAAGCGATCTCTGCCTTGCATACAAGGCAGTTTTTGACTCTGCTTTACTGGAAATGCTGCATCTCAGTAACTCAAATGGTACAAGGTTTACTCACTCTAAAGACCTTAACCTGGTATGGAACATTAATAGAACTTGCTTGAGGGACAGATTTGTCTCCCAGAGGTTACCACACCTTTGGAACAGACTCACTCTTCATGTCAAACAGAGCACCTCTTTGACTCTCTTCAAACGCAGTCTGGACGATTGGGTGGATAACCATAAATTCACCTCAGGGTGCCACCTGTGTCCCTCTTGGACAGGGGCAATAGGTACTAATTGTGGAAATAAGGGTAGAGCTTGGCTAGGCTTGTAAGGGCCCTAGGGCCAGGGTTTATATCATAAGCTCAAAAGCTGATAACTCCGAAGCACAAAATTCCGAACTTCAAACCTCAAAAATCAAAAACGTTGAACCGTAGAACGGAGATCGCCATAGAGTGGGGGGAAGGGAAGACTTCCCTTTACTGCACTGTAGTGTGATGTCGGAGTTGGTATATTTAAGTAGTGGGGGTGTGGGGGTGCAGGGGGTCTTGCCCCCCTGCATAGAGCATTTTTTGTTTTTGTTTTGGGTAATTACGGGGTTTTTTTTGGGTGGATTCAATGTTGTCAGCTTTTGAGGTTTGAAGTTCACAGTTTTGTGCTTCGGAGTTATCAGCTTTCGATTATATGATATAGACCCTAGGGTCATTAGCCTAGTAACTTCCTATGATCCTATGATCCTATATCCGTGAACTGCTAAATATCAAACGTAAAACATCAGAACGTAAAATTAACGAACACATATAACTTCGAAAAATCATTTATCGAATGGCCATAGTTTATTTATTTATTTATTTATTTTATTTTACATTTGTTGACCGGGCTAGTCTAACTGGAGATATTTCCATTTTCAGTAGAGGCCCGGGGAGAAAAGCTCCACAGAGAATACAATAAGGCAAACATACTAGAGTTTAAAGAAAGTTTTAAAAGACAGAAACTAACAACTCTACAGTTACTCATTATTACTAGTGAGTTTAATACTGACTCACATAGTGACAATCACAAAAAAATACTTATATAATTATAATATTCTAAGTCTGATAAAGATAACTAAAAAAAATAAATAAATACTACTACACACAGTTAAACTGAAAGACATCATATAAAGTTAAAAAATACTTTGAGAGATAATAATAAGATATGAAGTGTGAGAAAGAGAGCTAAGAATATGAGTAATTAGAAGAGGTAAGTTGTATGAAGGACAGGAAGTAAGATAGTTAGCAAGCAAAGAGAGCTAGTAGAGAGCTAGGCCAACATCACAAGCGCAGCCAACCAATGTGGGACTCTTTGCCTCCCACAAAGCCCCCCACACCCCCAACTACATATACCAACTCCAAAATTGCACTACAGTGAGGAAGAGGGAAAATTTAAAACATTTCCTTCACTTACCTTATGCATCGCATTACTTCCTGGTTGTTGGCCAACTATGGCCATTCAATGAATGATTTTTTTGAAGTTATATGCATTCAGTAATATTACATTTTGATGCTTTACATTTGCTATTTAGTGGCTCATGGATATTTCTTTTCGGTAGCTGAACATAGACCTGTTCTGAGGAAGTGTATGAGTGCATAAAATCTTATCATCGGTTTCCTATTGAAATGCCGGTGTAGCATTGTACGTCTACGAACTATTAGAACTACAGATGTTCAAATAGTTCATATGTGTGCAAGCTACGTAATTGAATGGTATATTTGTGAATGTACTGTGCATTTGCAAATATAACGTTCAATTATGTACAGGGATCGTGGCACAGTGCGGTTAGGGAAATACATCCCTTTCCTCACTGTAGTGTGATCTTGGAATTGGAATATTTAGTTAGGGTGGTGTGGGGGGTGCAGGGGTAAACAGGATGTTAGGTGTAGGGGTTAGGGAGTTACAGCAAGGGTGGCATTGTTGTTAATGTCGTAAAATGTTGTTGTCGACATTTTTGGCATTATCAGCTGATTTTTGACATTAGGGCCATTAGGTTATATGTATTTTCGGCAAAACAATTCCCTGTTAAGTACCATTTTTAGTCTAAACTTTGACATTTTAATAGTAAACCCTTATCAGCAATTACAAGTGTTAACTTTGTATCGACAGTCTTAAGCTATTAATTCATTTTATTAGATAGACAGTCAAGTTACTTTACGTCACATTTTCACATCCAAGCACTGAATGCTTCAGCGCACAGTTAAGTGACCAGCTTACCTGGATGGTTTTAATTCATTCTTCAACAATGATTCTCTGCCCTGCTCTCAAACTTAATGGTTTATTGCCTTACTTGCAGGCTCTTGGTGTGGTCATTCAGACATTTTCTTCAACGCCATGAATGAACAGTGGCATCCAGCTTTGTACCCATCACTGTCCGCAGTGCACATGCCTGGTACACAAAGGTATGACTTGTTATTCTACAGCCAGAGATCAACCAGAAAGAATACGCAATGAACAAAGAAAATGCAGCTGTTTGGCCACATAGCAAAATTCAAGCAAGTGGGACAAGAAAAATGATTAGGGATCACTCTGCAGCATATGACAGTGGATACATCAGACAAAGTATAGATGTATGTGTTTTGTACGTGTTTCTGGTACTGCCTCTGAGATTATTTCATTTAATAGTTAACATTATTATTATTATTAAAGCTATTGGGAATAACCATAGACTCCCACCTAAAATGTGATAGTCATCTCAACTTAACTATTAAAAAAGTACATGCCAAACTGGGGTCGCTGTACTGTATCAAACCATTTCTTACCAACAACACAAAATCAGCCATTGGTCGCTCTCAACTTCTATCCACCCTACTCTATGCATCTCCCATTCTGACTAATCTCAACAAAACTGAACTAAGCAAAATGGAAGCCTGCTATAACAGAATTGCCCACTTTGCTGCAAATTTCTCATATAGAACTCATCACTGTACTGCTTTGAGACAGCTCCACTGGCTTGAACTGCCCAACCTCCTAACCTACAATTCGCTCTGCCTCTGTCATTCTATCTATTACCTCCCCAATAAATGTCCTGCCCTCAAAAACCTAGTACAACATCACTCAGCCAAAAAGCCTCTTAGATCATCAAGCAAACTACTACTAGAAGTCACCAACAGCTACAATAGCTTTGGAGATGCACTATATAGTAGTTCAGTGGCTAAAAAATGGAACTTTGTCCCCACTAGCATTCAAAATACATCATCCAAAGCCTCCTTTAAAGACCTCATCAGGCAACATCTCGAGCAAAGTTGGCAGTGCCATGATTGCTCCCCAGGCTAGTGAAAGCGGATAACATATTATCAAGTACTCTAGATTTAGTATGTATAATTTTCAATCGTACTCACAAACACTGGCTAATCTAGAATGTATGTACTGTACCTGTGTACTATGTATGTATTCTACCTATGTTCCAAATTTCAGCTGCACACCACAAATCTATTAATTACCTTTATTTTTAAATTAATATTTTTTTTGTTTGTTCTCTCCACTGTAACTGTTGATGTGCCGCATACCACTGTAAAAACATTTCTTTTGTCATTTGTGTGTATACTGATCATGTCCAACTAAATGTATCTGTAACTTTTCTTTGTGGAGCTTTTCTCCCCAGGCTTCTGCTGAAAAAGGGCCTTTTCGGCTCAGTCAGACACCCCCGGTTATCAAATGTAAAATAAAAATTAAAAAATAAATAACATTAATATTATTTTTGCATCTTGAAGTGTAACTGCAGTTACTTAAACTGCAAGAAGATAATTCTGTCAGCAAAGATCCTTTTCTCTTTCTCCTAAAAGCCCTGGGTATGCCATATTCTGTTTGATTACTGCAACCTCCCACTGTGAGTTGATAATATATCTTAAATTAAGTCACAGTTTTAGAAACAAAGTGGCAGAGATCAGGCAGAACACAGGGAAAAAGTAAAACTTAAACATGTTTAATTGTATACTTTTCTTGACCTGCCTGACCTCATACAGTCAGTCATTTGGCTGCAGTTGTCCATGTAACTAAATTATTGTTTGTTAAAGAAACATCAGTACTTGCCACAGTGGTGTGAAAGGCCGATATACCACATGCATTAGCACACTGTTGATCTACTAAGCAAGCCAGGACTTTCTCCTCTGAGACACAGCAAGGGTTGTATTGCATCTAGGGGTCTGATCTAATTTTATTGCTTATTCAACTAAAAAAAACTGAATAATATGGGTTGCTTTAATGGGTTATTTCTAACTGTAGAAGAAGACCAACAAACTTTAAGTTCATAGTCATTATGTAATCCTGGGTGACATATTTCTGATAAAATGGCTCAGAACTAACTTAATACACTTTTTGATTCAAAGGGCTTGAATGCTCTGCAGCTTTTTAATTTTTTAACCATATTAATATTAATAGCAGAGGACAAATATGCACCATCAGATGTGTTTTGACTATAACAAATGTATCATTAAAGTCAGATGGACCATTATTTTAAACATGCTTTAGAAATGAATTGATAGATGTTATGGGGAATATTTATTATTATTAATGAAGGTTTTATTTACTATTTTTAGCCTTCTGTCTGTTTAACTGGTGCAGCAGCTTGAATTTTGTTATATGTATTTGTCAACCTTGAAACCTAGTGGACAAAGTGTCCCTTTACATAGGTGACAAAGAATCACTGTCTCATCAAGTAACTTGCTCAGAATCATATAGTAAGCAAATGGAATCAAACCTTCCACCCTAGAATACAAAATGTAACTTATTAACAGCTCAGTGCCTTAATACTCTGCACTAATTGCCAGGCTAAGAATTAATGAAACAATGAAGCTATGTGTTATAAAAAGCAGTTTTCTTGATTTTGGAATCCAAAATTTTGTGATACTTTGAAAGTCTATATTGCCTTATTAAAGGCATTGTATAATTAATAATTATTTTAGCTGATTTATTTATTTACGGACCTAACACAGCAGTTTTTTTGTGGTTATTGTAGCTTAGTTGAGTTTGCTATCAATGCACAGTTACATGCCCCAAAACATCCAAAACCTTGGGAGATCACTATTTAAAAACAACAACTTTCCCAAGGCCACAAATCACTAAAGCTTCTCTGACCTCCTCAGTCATTGGAGCAAGCCCTTGCATCCTTGTACACACGTTCGTATGCTCATGGTCGTACTATTAATGTTATGATGTTGTACAAATAGGTGAACTTATGGTCAACAACACTACCCCTTCTGGTGAATATACCCCTCACATCTATATATCGCTCTGTACAAAACAAAGATTTTGCTAGCTCCTTTATCACAAACTCTAACATTGGTAGTACGACCATTAAGAGCATAATTCAGAAAAAACTGGGCTATTTTAAGGGAAGAGAGGCATGTTATTGAAAAGGTGGGGAGCACACCACGCATTACATATAGAAGGGATTGTAACCATTAAATTATAATTGAACACCCTAGTAAAACATCAGTGTTCACCAGTCATAAAACTCATCACATGTCCAAGTGGGTTATTGTTCCATTTGCTCCTACATTATGGTGGGAGAACAAGTAATTACAAAGAATTTTGCATTTAACATTAAAGCGGCATTTAACTGCTTAACTAACTGGGTAGTATATGTAGCATGTTGCCAACACTCTTCAGTTTTCTACATAGGGAAAACCAAGCGCAAGCTTAAAGAGAGAGTTGCTGAGAATTTATGTGACATCAAAAAAAGAAAAATAAATAATGCCCTGGCAAAACATTCAATAGAGCACCCAGATCATGAGTTTAAATTCACAATCATGGAGAAGGTAACACTTGATGAATGTGGTGGTCCTTGGCAGCTTAGAAGAAAGTGGGTTATATTGGCAACTTATGTTCAATGCAAATTCCTGGCCAGGTATAAATGACCAGATTTTTGTCAGTTGCCTTTTAAAACTGAGAGCATAGCAAAGATGATACTGCTACTGTTGTCTGCAAACAGATTTATTAATGTATTTATTCATTCATTCATGAAGTATTTTTTTTCAAAATGTTTCTAACTATAGTTTTGTGTGCATTCATGTTAAGTGACAAGAGTTTTACATTATTTCAAATTATTTAAAACTATTTATTCAGGTATTTGGGTTGCTATTGTGTATATTTACTTTTTTAACGTGGCGATTTTTAACTGTCTTTGACTTAGGAGTTGCACAGGGGTTCAGCTGTCACATGATTCTAAATTGCTCACATGATTTGAAAATGCTTGTCATGTGATATTTTAAAAGTGCATTTAAATGTTGTCAGGCCATTTTAAGTTTATCTGATGAAGTTCTATTATTGAATAAAATGAAAGCGTTTATCAACAAGTTTTGGATTGCTGGTTTGTCAGAATCATTTCAGCCTTGTGTGTGTGTGTGTGTGTGTGTGTGTGTGTGTGTGTGTGTGTGTGTGTGTGTGTGTGTGTGTGTATATGTGTGTGTGTGTGTGTGTGTGTGTGTGGTTTTATCAGTTTTTTTGTTTTTGTATTTGGTTTGTTTGGTTTTACGTTCTGAGAGTTGGTCAACTGGCTGTAAACAAACAGTAGGTTTTCCTACTCATTTTCTCTGTAGAAAAATCAGTCGTGATTTGCATAACCTAGTTCCTTACTAATAACCTTCTTTTATCTGAATTACTACATCGGGCTGACACTGAAGGGAATAGAACTCATAGCCTAGAAGAACACTATCAATATATCAAACCCACCTGGCAGGTGCTCTGAAGTCTTTACGGAGATATACTTACTGTAATCGCTATGTAAACCTTCTACATTCTGGGTATAATGGATTACACATAAGGTAAAAGTCATAAAAATATATGAAGCATTCCATCCCAACATTTTGTTATGCATGTGACAGTAACTAACAGGGTTAGTTTTAAAAAAATGGAGAAGATGGGCACAATGTTGCAGTGTCTCTAGCCCTAATCTTAATTGTGGATAATTTAAAGAAGGTATTTCATGTGGCTATGGAGTTTGCTGATCCTTCTAATATGGTTTATAAGAAAAACAGATTAATTTCAAAACCAAGTAAGATATTTCAATGTACATTCCGCAGAAGGGTGTGTGATTTGTGCTTATATAGGGCATGTGCTGCTAAAAATAGCACATTTAATTTTTAAGAAATGTTTCCGCCACTGTGAGTGCAGAGTAGATGACAAATGAGATCTATAGAGAACTCATTTTACAGAACATCATAAAACACATTTACAGGGAAACCACAGAGAAAATGCCAGAGATGATGATTTACTTAAATGTTACTGTCTGTAATAAGAAATTGCATGCTATGGGAAATTGTCCACACTGCATAACTACTAAGTGCCAATAAAATATATACAGAATTCATATCAGTGTGGCCCAGAGAGGCAGAACCCTAACCACAGTCCCAGTGACTGGGCTTGTGAAGTGAGTCTGGATGGTGTAGGTGCCCAACAATAGATTAGGGTGTCAGCCATTGATCCTAGCTTGCCCATCTTAGACAGAATGTCAAATGGGGATGTATTTACAGGAAGGCTTCTTGATGGAGACCAGACAGCACTGATGTATTGGGGGAGGCTGCTCCAAAAAGCATATCATGTGGAGTGCTGCCACCCACTTGTGGTGTGTATGAAGGCCTCACTTATGTTTATTACACATTTCTCCCCAAACTTACATGAGGGAAAAAAACACCAAAGCAGCTGTAAATTATAATTAGCCAGTACCTACCTCTCACCCCACCGCTGTACCAAGAATGGAATAAAGCAAATGATGTGGAACAGAAGTGTTCAGCAGTATGCAGGGAGAGACAAATGTTATGGCTGAGGAGGATAAAAAATTAAGAAGCTTTAGCTGAGTTGTGGCAAATATCATTTATGAAACTACATATTTCAGTAAAGGAGTGTGCTTGTTTACCACTCCTGTTTTCTTGTAAGAAGAGACTTTTTATTTCATGTATGTGCACACTTGGACATGCTCAATACTGGAACAAATCTGACTACTAGCTGCTCTTAAGGTGGTATGATAAGGATGTGTTTGAACAGAGAATAAAACAAAAGCAGTCTCTTGTTATTTAAAGTTAGAGGCTTCTTTGATGAAGCAAGCCATGAGATAATTTAAACACTTTTGTGTATTTAATTGTATTAATGCCCTTAATGTCATTAGGTGTTATATGGTTAATTAGTCATCTGTTAAATACTTTGTTATGATCAGAATAATAGGGAAATAAATAGGTTTATTATTCATTTAGCATTACAATTCATTACCTCTGTTACAGTATTGCATAATTTATTATTTTTGAACATTTATGTATTCCTTTTTAATATTTTCAGAGCTCAGTGCTGTATGTCTGTTTGATGGATTTATTATTATGTTGTATTTATGGCACATTTCATTTGCTAGGCTTCACAAATTAATAATCATGCCCTGTGAGTTAAAATCCCATAGAATAAAATACAATGCAAACATAACGGTTATGCTTATTTTATTTACACATACTATACAAATTTAGGGCTAAAACTTTCCTGAGTTTGCTTCAATGGGATTAAGCCAGGAAATAAAACAGAATCAGAAAATAAACAAAACTGATTATGGGTCACAATGAATTAAGAAACAACCCACACGCTTTATAAGAAAACCAAGATAATATTTATTTTACTTTTGCTCTCTTTGCATCAGTGAATAGTGTCGCTGAATTGTCCACTTTGTTTAATTCAGTTTCATACACATTAACAGAAGTATATATGAGTAACATAAGAAGGTTACACGACATGGATGGAAAAATCCTGCTGTTGCAAAGAAATCTAATTATGTTAAATATAAGAAATTAGAACATGAGCACTCCTTCTTCCAGCGCTGGAAGCCATTCAGTTATACAGTACTATAATATCGCAAAACCACAACGCTGCACGATGTTTCAAGGGAAAATACCTCCTAAACATTGGATCACATACATAAGTTGATAAGATAGGTGGGGGTCCCTGGTCAGAGAAAAACATTGCAGAAAATGAATGCACATCATATAGCAATAGAAATATACATTTTATTTTTTTGTAGCAGAAGACAGTATGTCTAGAACACTGCACAGAGTGAAGTGAACTGCCCAGTCAGTTATGCAGAGTGTATTAAAGTTAAGTAAATGCAGTCTGTAGCTTCATATATAGACTACAGTTTGAACTTTCTTTCTGCACAACCAAAAAGAAGCTGGAAGAACGGATTCTGTTATACAATAAGGCATTTTTTTGAAATGTTTGAGAAAGTAAATGATAACTAACACCCTCTCAGAATTAACGTTTATCTGACTGATTTACAGTCGGTTTTAGTTTAATTATTTACTTTCTGTGAGCTTGTTTTTACCTGTCCATGTGTCCTATTTATTCAACATTTTTGTGTATATTTGATAATGTGCACTTCTGCACACTTCAAGTACTTGGTCTGTTATTTTAGTCACATTTCATGACTGATTAATGCCGATTTATTTAGTCTGTAAAAATCATTGCATTATGTGCTTTAAAGTATTTATTATGCAATTACCTTTGATGGATTCTTCATACCTGTTATACATTTTGCAGAATATTTGCTGATTATTAATTTGCTGTTTTTTGTTGATATTAATGAGCATTTATTTATTTATGAAAGAATTGCTTATTAATTTTGACTTCCCATTTTATATTTAATATCAGTTACATTTGGCATCTATTTTTTTAATTCAGAATTTGTTTCTGCTTGTTTACAATAAAAATAGATTAATTACTGACTATGTGTTTTATTTACTTTTTATTGGCAGTTCATTTAGTTCTTAGCCAAAGGTTGTATGCTGATTTACTGTCTGTTAAGTATCTCATTCATAGCATATTTATTACCTATTGCAGTTGCCCCCTTTAATTATTTTCTTTACATTGATAAACTATCTATTTATTATGATTTATATGCATAGTGGTAGATTTGCTGTTAATGTGAAATGACAAGTTTAACACAAGAGCAAAATTCAAAACAGGATGAAAATATCCATCTAGCTAAATGGGATACGGACAGAGAGAGAGAGATTTACATTTTTGCATTTTGACTGCCTTGTTTTATTGGAATATGCAAGTTATTTCTCCCTTGTTTAGCAGAAACCCAGAAATGCGTGAAAACAAAATAAAAATGCTGCAACCACGGCAGCAGTCTGTTTTCACTACTAAATCCTGATTTAACTGAGATGATAGCCATAGCAATGAAGAATGACCATAAAGATGAAGAGAGAACAGGGAATATATAGCATTTGTGCACCGTGTCAAAGCATGATAGTAAAGAGAACCACATGTTTCAGTGAGCAAACTTACCACTTAAGATATGCAGTGAGAAAAACTAAAAGGAGCAAATGCAAAACTGAACTGAAATGAGCAGCTAGTGACAACAAAATCAGCTAAAAGTAATATACAAAGAAAAAAATCAGCTGATGGCAAGAGCATATCCAAGGAACTGATCATATTGAGATACGAGACAGCAATGCTATCTTCTTTCTTGAACATATGATTTTAATTTCATGTCTTTATTACACGTATAACATCAATAGGCAAAGCTTAATTCCAAGCATTTAGTGTCAGCAACTTAAATCTAACAGAAGAGAAACATTTAAAACACTGATATGATGTTTATGACAGAGTAATGTGACAGAATTGTTTATTTTTAATTCATACAAGGCAAGAAGAGTAAATACATAGAAAGACAGGGCAAACATTTGAAAAAATAAAGTACAGACTTCTGGTTACATGTTTTATAATAGCAAGCTGCAATGTAAATACATCTAATAAAAGAACCCAGTGAATACTACTGAGGACTGAGCAAGGTTATTGGTAGTAAAAGGTAAAAACTCAGTCAGATCACATGGAAAATGACTTAAATCAGAAAGTTCTAACTCTTTCAGTACTTACAAAGTACACCGATGTTATGGCTGCTGATTATTACTTCTTTTCTTAATTGTGCATGTTGTCTGAGTTCCAGCATTTCCATGCAACCTCAAAAAATGTACCCAGCCAGTGGAATCATTTTTTTTTTTTTTGCAACTCATTACAAGTATAAAAATATATAGAGATACTCCCATGTAAAAACTAGATATGTTGATCATATTGATCACTGCTGCAGTAGTTTTAGCTACATGGCTTATATCCCGCCAAGGATATAACAAGCGGACAACTTCCAAAGCTTCAGGGCAGCCTCAGTGTACCCAGACTCTCAGGCAGCTTCTGCTGAGCTGACAAGTCTGGACTCATTCTGAGATTTTCTGCTGCCAAAAAGAACACTTCTCTGAGGCTTTCGAGGGTTGATGGTTGGCTTATGCTTTTGCTGTGCAGATAAATTCCCTTTGCAAAAAAAACAAAAAAAAAACCCTTCTATTTTCCTCATTTTCTTGATATTTTATTGCTTTCCTCATCAGGAAAGTTATGTTAAAGCTGGGTAGGAATGTTGTGTTTTAATGGACTGTCTCCAGACTGTAACATACTTTTTTTCTGTCAGGTTAAAATTATTGTAAAGTAACTGAAAACATTTTTTTTTCTGTGGAGAAATATTTATTTTCCTTTTGTGAGGCTGGCATACTGTTTTAAATTATTTTTTACTTATCTTTTTGGTTTGGACTCTTTGGGTTCTTTTTAATAGTACGATTATGTTTAGTGAGATACATTCCAGAATGAGTACTGTACTCAATAATTGGCCTGATTACTTCTGATTATAAGAGAGTGATTTCCTGTTTAGGCCCTGATTATATTTCTTTGGCAATTACCTGGACTAAATAAAAGGATTTCCTGACAACTGTTGTCATAAGATTGTCAAAACACAAGGAGCTATTGCTCCCTGTACCTAGGTCCTTGACTACATTTTTGTTTTGTTGTGGTGTGTTGTCTGTTCAATATGATGGCAGAAGAAAGAGGCTGTCTACCAAAAACAACAATACTATACATTTTAGCATTTTGTTTGATCCCATTGGTAGCATATCAAGAGTTTACTAGGAAGAGTTCATTCTGGAGGGCTTGGGTGTCATCAAGTGACTTAACAACCACCTCTGGTTTGTAGTCATCTGTAAACTTTGTAGCCAGAGGTCATGACTCCCCGATGGGAGATCTAAGAAATAAATCCCATAAAAGTGAAGTCCCATCACCAAGCGCTGAGGAACACTGTCGGCCCCTTTATACTTTTCGATGAGGCACCTGCAATTCATTGTGTGTGTTTTCTGTCTTTTAGCCAGTTTGCCGTACATCTTCCCACATATGAGCTGATTTTAAAGCATTTAGCTTTTGTGTCATGTCACCACCAGGAATGATTCTGAAGGCCTTGACCAGGCCAAGATATGGCGCATACATTGCATAACCACCATCTACAGATTCCACAACCCTGTCAAAGAAGTTCACCAGATTATGAAGAGAGTATTGCCCTTTCACAAAGCCAAGCTGTTGGGGATCCAAGTCTAACCAGATTCTTGATATCACAGCTTGAGGTCAGTTATTATAGGATCATAGATTAGTACTAGACTAACTGCCCTTCTGGGCCATTTTAAGCATAGCTAATCATCTCATGTGAGAATCAAACTCTGCACTTTGTGTTTGTAAGGTAAATATCTTAACCATTATTTAATAATGGTAAACTATCTAGCAAATACACATGTATAAATTGCACAATTATAATCAAGAAAGTTTAATAAAAGTAATTTCTAAGAATAACTGATGTTTTAAACATAAAAAGATTTTTAGAAAAGTAAAGGAAAGCTAGTCTGGAAAAAATATTTTCAGAATGTGTCTAAAGGGAACACAATGAGGCGAAGATATAATGCACATTAGTCATCCCATTCAAAAGGTATAGAAGATACATTAATAACTCATATATGCTTATAACGGAAAAATTATGCAGTTTGATTTTTTATGTTAATAATTAGCTTCTCATTTATCCCACAGAGCTGAATAACATGAAAACCAAATTGCAAGGCAAGGACAACTGCATCAACACTCAGGCCATTAACAGAACTTTTCAACTGAAAAATTAAAGAAGAAAAAGATTACATATAGTGGGGACAGTTCCACAAACCAGCACAAAATAATGATCTCAGTCACAGGGCACTCATCTGCTTAGTGGAAAAAGAGTAAAATAAAAAATGTGCAAGAACTGCAAATGAAACAGGACTTAATGAAGAATGATAAATCATATCACTGACACCCGTAAGTCTTCCATCTCACACACACACACACACACACACACACACACACACACACACACACACACACACACACACACACACACACACACACACACACACACACACACACACACACACACACACAGATGTACAAAAAGAGATACCTAGATGCAGACATACTCATGCACACATAATCACTCACAGGTACACTTACACATGTGCACACACACAAAAATACATATATATATATATATATATATATATATATATATATATATATATATATATACACATGGGTCCCCTATGAAATCCCAAATGCACAGAATCACGACGCCCAAAATACCGAGACGAAAAGCCCGAAACCCCACATTACCAAAAGACCAGAAGCGCGAAATTCAAAATCCCGATGTTAAGGGATTTTGAGTTAATGCTTCTGGTGTTGCGGTTCAGGTAAGTATGTGTGTGTAAGTGTGTTTGTGAGGGGCTTTAGTGTGTGTAAGTGTGTGTTGTGACTGTGGTGTGTGTGTGTGTGTGTGTGTGTGTGTGTGTGTGTGTGTGTGTGCGTGTGTGTGTGTGTGTGTGTGTGTGTGTGTGTGTGTGTGTGTGTATGTGTGTGAGAGACTGTAGTGTGTGGGTGTGAGTTTGCCTTGTGTATATGTTTGTGTGATCTTGGAGTTATAATAATAAAGTAGGGGGGCAAATCCCCCCTGCTTATCTTTAGTGTAGGGTGGTTTGTTTGGTTATGGGGGAAGGGTGTGTGTATGTTTGTGTGTGTGCTGTATGTATGTATTAGTTTCGTGATTTTGAATTTTGCACTTTCAACATTTCGGTAATGTGGGGTTTCTGGCTTTTCGTCTCGGTATTTTGGGCATCAGGATTCTGTACATTCGGGATTTCGTAGGGGACCCATATATATATATATATATATATATATATATATATATATATATATATATATATATATAAAATTATATGTGTACATATGTCTGTATACACAAATATATAAAATGCAAACCACACAAATACATACACATGCATTATTCATTTGACATGATCTACAGCATCAAATGCCTTTGAGAAATTAAGGTAGAACAGGCTGTCCTGCATTATGTGACATAAAACAAAATTAAATAATCTCATATGTTAGTTTGTATAAGCACACAATACCCTGCCTTCAAAGTCAGAGTTGTTGAAGGGAAGGACACTTGATTTAATATGGACAAGACTCGTTTTCATCAAAGGAATAATATACACTTACATTTAGGCACAGTTTTTGGTGCTCATTGGCAATGCCTGCCTCCTGCTACATCTTCAGGTCACATTTAGTGATGCAAACCACCCACAACAACTGACTATAATGCTAGAGCCAAGCTGAAATAATTGGCATGCAGTTCAGGAGACCACTGAGGATCCAAGCCCAGTGTCCTCATTGCCCCAATCACTGTCCATTAAGTAACTTGTTCAGAATCAAGGCTTCCCTATACAGTCTCAGGGAGAAATTCCTTGAACGTCAGTAGCCTGCATAAAAAAGTCAAATGGCATATGGCTAAATGCTTTCTTCCATTTGAAATCATTATTGGTCCGATTTCTAATCACATGCTGGCAATGATTCTCCTTTTAGGGAGATTTCTACTAAAGTTGGTGCGAATATGGAGTTTGCATATATATATATATATATATATATATATATATATATATATATATGTTCAGGGGTATGAGGGCTTGCCCCTCACATTGGAGTGATGCAAGAGGGGCTTGCTCCATGCAAAGAAACAAGAAAAATGGAATTTTAACACCATTTGTTTTCATTCTTTTGAAGTGTAGACTTTCAGGACGTTGGCTTTCCACAACAGAACCCAGAGTCATTCAGTATGCAAATGAAGGTTGGGGGAATCAAACCCTGCACTAGAATGAGCATCTCATTAACAGCACATAGCCTTAGCTTAGCCCTCTGTGCTATCAGTTCTGTAGGTTCTTAGAAATAGAAATACTCTAGCTTGTAAATATATATGACTGAGATCACATAATTCAAACAACACAAAATACCACACTCTACCTGTATAATGAAATTCTAACAAAAATCAGTTGGACATCTACAAGCCTTTCAAAAACTACTGTCAAAGTCTGTACTTATACTGTGTAACAAACATCTGGAACGCAATCCCCGCACCAATCGGGGCAATACAAAACATTATTTTATGCACTAAACAAGCTCCTCACCAAGTATTGCATTGAAATGTATTCCTTGTCCAAGGTTATCTGCTGCAACTTTTTGTACTGGGTCTAGAAGCACTTTGGGTCATCTTTAACTTTGTTTCTTGTTAGATAAATTTTAATGAATAAGTATTTCACATTACAATGGATATTAGAAAACAATTTCTTTCATTCATGTTATTTTCCCATCCTTCTAATAGCTTATGCTGTGTTTTTTTCCAATATGGGAAAACAGGTAGCTCTAGCAGATTATGTCCTAATCAGTGTCCCAATAGAAAAAAAAGTACCTCCTGACTGCAGAATCTCACAAAGAGTGATGTTATTAAAACAATTAAATAACAGACAAACTTTCACACACTCAGGTGTTTCCTCAGATCTTAAAAGGGCATACATTTGGCATTCTATTTAAAAAAATTATCATAAATCACATGACCATTAATCATTAGTCTTAAAGCTATGGGTACAAAAATAAATTATAATACACCCTCACTTATAAACAGTGTATTTTCTTGAAAAATACTAAATGTCAGTTCCTAATACACACATACATATATCTTATGGCCCTGTGGCCTTATTTGCCACAGATATTTCAAACATGAGTAATAAGGCACTTCTGGCCTGTGGTATACCAGCACTATCATCCCATAAAAAGTGCACAAGCTGTTGTTAAAAATATCTAAATTAGTGTTCGCTTCAAAATAATTAGATCATTCTGGGCATCAGTTACTGTCTCACAGGACCAATTACTGCCCCCCTTATTCTTATATAATCTCCCACATATACTGTTTGATGCTTCAACACTACTTTTTGATAGTCCCAAACATTCCCAGAGGTGGTGTGATTATCCTAAACATTCCTAGAGGTGGTTTGATAATCCCAAACATTCCCAGAGGTAGTCTGATTATCCCAAACATTCCCAGAGGTACTTGTGTCTAAATGCCCTATGTACTTGAATAAAGTCTACTGTTAAATATCTACATGAAACACAGCACATGCTCAGATATTTCAGTCTTTCACAAAAACTTAAACTTTCAAATTCATGGATGCCCTTGATATATTCCCACTGTACTTTTTCTAATTTACTCATATTAGTTCTCTTATAAGGTTTCTATACTATGTTACTATACTCTAGTTTGGTGCTAATGCAACTTACAAACAGTGATTTCACCATTTCTGATTTCGTAGACCTTATAAATTGTTTTATAAAGCCTGCAGATGTATAACTATCATTAACAAATTAGTTGATATGAGTAGGAAAACTATACCCAGGTCCTTAAATGACTGCATACTTTCAATCATCGGATACTGTATTAAACAATCAACCTACAACCCATATCTCCAAAATCTGATATGCATAGTTTTTAATGTATTTATAAGCATATTATTCTCCTGTGCCATCTGATCAATTTAATCAAGTTATTTTGCCGACATGACCTGTCTGTATCAGATATGATGAGTTTTCCCATTTTTAAGTGATCTAAATACAGATTGTAGAACATTCAAGATGAAGGTGAAGAAAATGAATCAGTGAGATACTAATGCAACAAGTTTGGGTCCAGGATTGAACCCTGTGGAACACCTTGAATTTTACCTACAATTTCACCTGTCCAATTGTTGTGTGATACTCACCATGTCCTGTTTGTAAACCATGCAGCTATCCATCTTATCAAGATTACATTAATACTTAGTTGATCTGTTCATCAGTGTTTTATGTATAACAGTATCAAAAGCTGAAGACAGGCTTAAATAAATTACATCACAATGTACACTTTTGTTTATACCCGTAATTATAGTATTAATATAGAATATCATGTTACAGATAGTTATGGACCCATTTTCAATATATGCATGTTGATATATGGATTCAGATCCCAACCTTTCCATTTTGAAGAACAATGTGCCCAAGATAATTACCTTGTAGACTTGTGGGCCTATATGACTGTCATTCAGTCCTAATTTCTTTTCATTTAAAAATTGGCTTGACAAGTGCATATCTGTCATCCTGAGGAATGTCTCCATAACTAACCTAGTTAATAATAGATGTAATAGTACATTAACTTCACACTGAAATGTCAAAATCAAACAAACTGGAATAGTCAATGGTAAATAAAACACAACAAAAGCAAAGTAAACCACTAGCATAGGCTGACCCAGTAAAGACTGCATTACAACTCTTTAGCATGAAAAACTTTATTCTAAACTTTTGTCTGTAGACTTCCTCAGAATAATTCAGATACCATAAAAACTTTAATTTATATAAATTTCAACCAGAATAAATTGAACAATCAATCAAGTAATCAATTAAATAGTTAAAATAACATTCACTTCTTAAATTTAAACAGTAAAAAACTTAAAAAAAACTCTAAATACATATAGCAGTAACAATAAACTAAGATATATAAGAAAAACATATCTGTTTACTGTAATTCTTCTATCTTTTAAAAAACATTTAATAATAATAGTTTAATTGAGCCCAGGAAATACATCTGCAGACAGCCTTATTTGCCATTCTGTCTCCCTCTGTTCAATCTTTTTCTTAAAATCTCCATCCCTCATATCTTTTGTAACATGCTCTAAAACTCCAAATAAAAACTTTTTGTATTTATTACAGATGGAAGAATGTTTATACAGTGCACTGTTGTGCTATCTTTAGTTTTAATCAAGCAGTTATGCTCTTTAATATATTTTCCAAGTGTTCTGGTAGTCATGCCAACATAAAACGCTTCACAACCAGAACACTTGCTTATGTAAACAATCCCAGTTGTAAGGCAATTAATTGTACCTACCTGACACTTTGATAGTAAATGATAAATGTTCTAAGCTAATTTTTGTTTCACATTGAAGTGTTTTCATGTCATTGTTGCTAATTTGGCTTCTTCTTGCTCTTTATTAGACTAGTTTACTTAAATACTTCTTCAACCTAATCCATTTTCAGTATCTGAAGTCATTTGGATATCGAACATTATCTCTCTCGTTTACATAACATTTTGTAAATATATGTGAGTCTGGTATATATGAGAAACAATTTAGAATCTACACAGAGTTCATCTTTTAGAGCACCTTTATTCATCTCTTACCTCATCTTATATATTTATCAAATGGTTTCCTATTAAGTTCAATATCTGTATATACATTTTCCTCAAAATTTTTCCTGATCTTGTTTTATAGTATGTTTAATTTTGTCAGGCCATTTTTTAATTTCATTTTTTAAGTTATAGCTTGACTCTATTTCATTTTTATATTTTTATCTCAT
This sequence comes from Protopterus annectens, assembly GCF_019279795.1. NCBI lineage: Eukaryota > Metazoa > Chordata > Ceratodontiformes > Protopteridae > Protopterus > Protopterus annectens. The sequence continues at coordinate 364,634,000 of NC_056744.1, read as the reverse complement.
TTTAAGCAATTAGCCTATTTTTAAGTAAATATATCATCCTGATCATGAGTGCCTAGATCGTGATGTTAAAGATTTTTGATATTTTTTTACATTTAGTTTCCCATTTAAAAATTATCACATTCTTTTAGCATCTTCCCATTAAGTACATCACTCAAATTCGCTTTACTGTTTTTTTCCATATAGTTTGACATTTGTCTTCTATACATAAGTTTAGATTTCAGTTTGGTAGAATTATCTATCAGTATCTTAAACATTATAACTCCATGAATAATACATCAATTATACTTAATTCCATGGCTGGCTTAATACTATTATGCCCATTTAATCCTGGTTTGCTGTCAGATCTAAAGATGTATATCCATTTCTATACATTATTTTCTGTAACTGCTGTCAGGTTTCTTTCCTTTCTTTACTTATGTATCACTTGCAGGTACATCAAATTTAAATCTATTTCGGTCATTGTGTTTAGCTCCCAGCTGGGATGCTTTCTATGTGTATTCTATATGTCCTTCTTAAGTATGTGTGGGTATGTGCTAGATTATTTGACTGACTGCCTTCTTGATGACTTGATAATCCTCTACATTGCCTGTATTTACATGCATATGTGTGTGTGTGGTTATATACACATGTATGTGTGAGGTGAGAGTTTGTTTTTTGCATCCTGCATTAGATTTTTGTCCTATATAGGAATATATTTTTCCTTATACTTGTTGCTTTATGGGATATGTTTTATCTCCCCCTTTATCTAAATAATTTAGTAGAGGAGAAACAAGTAACAGAAGAATAAGAAGCCACTCTCAATGAAGATTAAGACACAAAAAATGGAGAAACAAGCAGAGGTAGAGACAGACAGACTGGGGAGAGCTTTAATGAGACAGCGAGATGCTCTATCAGATTTTTCAGGTGACTCAGAAGTGAACTATTGGATAATACAAGAATAAAACAAGCTTGACAGAAACATTTATGATGGATGATAAAGTCAAAGAAGTGGAAGGGAGAACTTCAGAAGGAATGAAATGACCACAAAAAAGAGAAGCAATACATAAAATGAAGGAACTGACAGTGGAAGGGAGGTGACTTTGGACAGGATAGGGAGGATGTAATAAAAGAAACAGGTATTTAACCTGTAGAACATGTCACAGGGAACACAACTTTAAAACTTTAAAAACAATGGGAGGGACAATGATGGGTAATGTAGTCAAGGGAGGCACAGGATCTGGCCTGTAAGGTAGGCCTTATATTTTTCATAAATCCTTAACGATGATTGTGACATCAGTGCTGAGTTTCCATTCAATATATTTGTGTGAGGGGCACTGGAAGAGAACAAAATAAAGTCTTTAAAGGCTCAAGCCCAGGGCATACCAATGCATATGCAAGAGTCAAAAGGTAGAGATGCAGAGGCCTGGGAGGACAGGAAAACTCTGAATGTAGGCAACCAGAAAGAACACAATATTCCACTTGCAGGGAAGGCCTTGAGAATGGGTTATGCCAAATGACAGAAATGAGAGAAGTGGGGAAGGGGCCAAGATACTGTGTTATGACTTCCCAAATGGAGAGCTGGACAACAAATCATGGGGAGGAAAGAGGGGAATAGCAATTGTGTTTCTTAAGATAACCACAGAGAAACTGATAAAAAGCAGGATAGGCAGATGGATCATATAGCAATGAAAGATGGAATGTCCACACTGGACAATAGGAAACATATACACACCAAACAGAGATGAAGAATAATTATTCTAAATACTACACAGGAAGAGATGGAATATATAATAGTGAGAGACAACAATGTCACCACAGAATTGGAAAAAAAAGTTGTATGAGAGGAAGAAATATAGGAAAACATGTGACAAGAACTGGACCAAGGAATAAAAGAGGGAGGGTGACTGGATATATGGACAGAAAGTTGTCCAACTTAGAGGGCATACACCTTCATAAGATCATAGGAGAATAATAGGCTAATGGCCCCAAGGCCCTTACAATCCTAGTCAAGTTCAACTCATGTTCCCAAAGGTGTCTGGTTCAAGCAGACACTAAACTCAGCACCTATTGTCCCTGTCTAAGAGGGCCACAGGTGGAAACCCTGAGGTGAATTTCAGGTTACCCATATGATTGTCCAAATTACGCTTAATTAGGGCCAATGAGGTGCTTTGTTTAACATGAATAGGAAGCTTGTTCCAAAGGTGGGGCAACCTCTGTGAGATAAATCTGTCTCTCCAGCAAGTTCTGCTGATGTCACATACCAGGTTAAGGTCCTTTGT
>NC_056744.1:364616742-364626742 GCF_019279795.1 Protopterus annectens | reverse complement strand
TTTACACAAAATTCTCTAAAGGCATCTCATCTGTTTATTACTACCATCCTCTTTCCATCCATCCATTCACTTCTACCACCATATCTGCTTCCTCTTCTGATGTGACTTTAATGCCAACAGCTTTGCCAAAAACACCTTGTACCCTACCACTGGGATCACTGTGCATTTCTACCCTTGTTTATACCCCACCACTGGGATCACACTGCATTTCTAACCTTGTTTATAGATTCATAAGTAGGTAGTATGCACATGTTCTGGGATACCATTGAATGCCAAGCACAATTTATCAATTTCCTCAGAACACTGGCTGATTAATTGAATTACTTAAGGTCACATTGTATGTATATTGAGGCTGAGAAAATTAAATGGTGTGGTGTCACCATCTTGGTCAGCCAGTCTCTAAGACTAAGTCACTCTGCATTGCAGAAGTTGCGCTATGCTACCTGCCGAGTGTGGCCTCTCCACTGCTATTTTTGTCATGAAATCCATTTGTTTATCCATCCAGTCCCTCCAGATTCCAGTAGTACTCCTCATCCTCTTCATGATGCAACATTGTCTTTCGTTGGCTGCTGCATGTTATCTGCAGGCTGCAGCTATAAACAACTTTTTTAACCTCTCTGAGACCCTGACAGGTACTCAGGCACTGTCTCAAAAAGCTGACTCCATTAAGCACGCCTCTGCACACTGATGACATTGTGGAATATGGTGGTGATGCGTGATGATGTCAGCAGAAACTAAAAATTGTAAATTAAAAAAAAAAAAAAATTGGAATATGAAGGGGCCACTCAGGAATTTGGGCACCCCATTATTTTGCCCTCAAAACCTGGAAATTCCAAGGAATTCAGTATGGTTGAGAGTTATGGATAGGATGCACTGTGCATGAGAATTGCACATGAATATAATATATTGTACAGAGTTAATAAACTTTAAAAATAATAATTAATCCATTCATTCTCTGATTATACACAATGTAATTTATTTTAGAATTAACCCATTCCTTCTCTGATTGCCAAGTTAATCTAATTATGCTTTCTGTGTGGAAGGGACAGCCCATACTGACCCTTACTAGGTGCAAAGTACAAAAAACAAGCCTGGATAGGAAGTCAGTCCACTGAGAACACATGCACGCGCACACACACACACACACACACACACACACACACACACACACACACACACACACACACACACACACACACACACACACACACACACACTGCTTGAATATGGACAGGGATGAACTTTGATTTATGTGGATGGGAAGTCTGTTCCAGAACAGCGGTAACCTCTGTGAGATATACCTCTCCCTACAAACCATTCATCTGATGTTGTCAGTCTTCACTCAATCCTTGACAGTAGGCTCAGTTTCGAGGCTCGGAACTGACTTGGCTGTTTACTCCGGCTCGCATCTTCTAAACTCTCAAGCCAGGTACTACCCATAATGCTCCTCTGAAAATTACCTCAGATCTCATTTGCCACTTCATGTGTCATGCACGTTTATCGTTCTCTCAAGCCTTGGCTTAATCTAAAGTAAGTTTTATCTTTATTGAAACTTAATTTTGTATGTTTCTAATTAACTTTCATCTTCCACTTTATTACTGTCTACCTGCCCCTCTCATTTATCTTTTGCATGAGTGTGTCTTTTTTCTGTTCTCTTTTCTACCATTGGTAGTCTCTTCAAGTACCATTGCTGGTACATCTCTTACCTTTTTAGGTATTTCTTGATTGCCATTATTGGTATTTCTATCTTTTCTATCGCATCTTAGTTGTAAAAAAAAAAAAACAACTCCTCGCAATCCCTCTTAACTGTGTGAGTGTGTGTGTGTGTGTGTGTGTGTGTGTGTGTGTGTGTGTGTGTGTGTGAGAATTTTTCCATTATGGCTGAAAAACAAGTTTCACCTGTCAAATCTTCTAAAGGCACCTCTGGATTTAAAAGGTGTCAGAAGTGCCAAGGTAAAATGCCCAGTTATGATGGGCATACCTTATGCATTTATTGTTTGAGTAAAGTCCAACTACAGGAAAATTGTTCAGTCTGTCACAGGTTCTCCACCCATACTCTTACTGAGTGTAAGAACAAACTAGTTTTAAAAGAACTTCTCAGATCTGATTTCGAAGAGTCCATTTCTGGGTCTAGGATTGAAGCTAGCACATCTTCATCCTCCTCTTCTTCCACTACTAAGAAAAGACCTTCTTCACTTCCATGTACCTCAGAACCATCCAAGAAGGTCTCTAGACTGACCTCAGTGCCAAAGAGTTCTTCAGCACTGGAAGGTTTATCTGATTAGGCACCTACAACTTTATTGGCGCCAACAACTACTTCATCAGTACCCACAGAATCCTAGGTGCCCATACAGTCATAGCTGCCTTCGCTCCCAAGGACAAAATATTTGCCAACCTTTGATCCCTTTAAAGAAAGGCTACCAAGCCCCTTCCTCGAAGTGAGACCCCCTCAGTCTCCCTCGACTGCCTTGATTTGATCTACTAAGAGTCTCTCAGAAGCCGATATTTTAGGACTGGTAGATCAGCTTCTGATGGTGAGGGCTTTGTCCTTGGTTCCTAGCCACTCTGCCATTGGAACCAGCCAATCTATGACACCTCCCATTTCTCCTCCTCCAACACTTGTTCAGTCTTTGGAGCCTTCGATTCTGACACTCACGGCATCACCTGTCTCAGTTCCGGTAGCATCTTCTCCAGTTCCGACAGCTGCCTTAAGCTCCTCTGAGTTTTCAGCACCAGAGGCCTCCTGGGGTCAAGGCTGTCTGGCTGGGTCTGGGGTGCATGGATTAGTTTCCTTGGCTTCGGTCCATCCATGTCCCTTGGTGCTTCAGCCTTTGTAGCATCAACCCAGGCTTCTGTTTTGTAGGTCACCACCTTGGTACAGGGTGTGACCCCGGTTCCAAAGGAGTCTATTTTGGTTCCGGGCTTCCATCCCTCTATGGGAGGCCAGCCTTCCAAATCATGGAAAAGACTTTGTCTATTGGGGGCTGACTCACAGTCTTTTCCATCCCTGTTGGGGCAACTGTCTACATCCCCTCAACCTGAGATGCCATCCTTCTCATCCCCAGGACATAGGGCACAAAAGTCAAAGGATAGACCCGCTTTGATGGTTTCCTGTTTTGACACTTCCCCAGATCATCCTCCTGAGGGAGTTCCTGTGAAGAAAAAGTGCAAGAGGAAGCACTTAGACTCCCCGGAGGAGTCTTTCACTGAATATATTAATTTCGATGAAGTGAAAGGTTCCACCAGGTCACCCCGATGATGTTTCCTTCAGGGATATCCTAGAAATCCTGAAACAGAAGGGTGGCTGGTCCTCCTTCCAACCTTCCTCTTAGATGTCGGTATATCTGGAGGCTTTCCATGCCCAACCCTCTACTTTTGGATCTCTCCATCTTCTGACGATCTCATTAAATTGATCGCTCAGTGGGCATGGAAGATGCCAGATGCCATCGAGTCAGTCCCCAAGAGGCCTGATCACATCTTATCAGCCCCTAAGAATGAACCACACTGGTCCAAAAGAATACCCATTGATGCCATAGTGATAGCAGCAGCCACAAAAAAGGAACTTGCTGAGGAAAGTCCAATTATCCATCCTCCTAACAAGGAGTTTAGGACTTTGGATAGATTTGGGAAGCATGTTTATGCTTCAGTGACTTTCAATCTAAGTCCTTCAATTATATGGTGCACTTTACAAGATTACAGAGGGATCTGATCAAGGAGCTTTCGGATACCCTCGCAGGAGTAGTGGCTGAAGGGGTATGGGACAAAGTTACCTCTCAGCTAGCAACCCTTGATGCAATTTCTAATTTGTCCATGAGACTGATTGCTCACGCAGCTAAAGGGACATCTAGAGCAGCAGGTTCAGGCATAGCCATTAGAAGGCACTCCAGGATGCACTTGTGTGACTATGCAGAGCCATTTAAAGTGGCATTTGTCAATGATCCGTTTGACAAATCTACCCTTTTTGGTCAAAAGGTTAAAGACACTTTAGCCAGATGTGAAAAGGATGGCAAGACCCTTTCTGCAGTAGGCATATGTTTCTCCACTCTTCAGATGCCTTACTCTAGGAATCAGAGAAGTGGGAGACTATGGTTTAAAAAATCCAAAGGGCCTTTCCAGGAGTCAGTGGGAAAGACTTTCCCTAGGGCAGAGGGGGGAGTAATGGAAGAATGGGGGCCCAATTGCCATCCTTTGGAGGCAGTCAGGGGATGATTTTCTCTGCACCAATCTGCCTGGCAAATATTAATTATGGACAAATGGGTGCAAGGAATAATATCAAGAGGTTACAAAATTCCACTATAATTTCTGCCAACATCCCAGGAAAAAATCCCAGATGTACCACCCAGTCACAGGAAAGCAGCAGTCTTAGAAATTCAAAGACTGCTAGACAAAAGATTCATCCAAAAAATTCCACCAGACCAAACAGGATCCAGGATTTATTCAAGATTCTTTTTAGTACCCAAAAAAACAGGAGACTGGAGACCCATCTTGAATCTCAGCCAGTTCAACAAGGCAGTTCAGCAAACCAAATTCTGGATGGTCTCGGTACAGTCAATACTTCCATTCTTGGAAAAAGGCAATTGGATGTGTTCTGTAGACCTCCAAGATGCTCATTACCATATAAAAAATGGGCAAGACCTCCAGGTGGTTTTTGTGCTTCTGGTTGGGAGTCAGTCATTTCTAATTCAGAGCGCTGCCCTTTGAACTCACCACAGCCCCCAGGGTGTTCACGAAATGTATGGCAGTGGTGGCAGCTCATCTCAGGCTGCAAGGATTTCAAGTTTTTCCTTACCTCAATGACTGGCTCCTTACCGTTACCACCAGGCATCAGTTAGAACGGGCAAGAGAGTGCACTCTACACCTCTGCACATCTCTAGGCATAACAATAAACTTTGAAAAGTGAAGCTTACAACCCTCTCAGCAATTAGAATTCATCAGAGTCCATTTAAACACTGCTTCAGGAATTGTTCCACTCCCTCCAGAAAGACTACAACCCATCAGATCCCAAGTCGGATGAATTCTGCAAAACAAAAGGGTCCCAGCAAGACTAGTCCTATAAACATTTGGCTCCATGGCAGCGTTGATCACTCTTGTTCCCTTGGTAAGATATCACATGTGAATCTTGCAATGGTTACTTGCTTCCCAATGGTCTCTGATGTACCTACCAATGTCTCATCTGATCTTGATTACCAATCACAGCAAACAGGATCTCATGTGGTGGCTCCACTCTGATCAGATTCTCTTGGGTTGGCCATTCATTCTTTCCCAGCCCCAAGCCATAGTGACCACGAATGCTTCCCAGATAGGGTGGGGAGACATTATCTGGGAAGGACAGTCTAAACCATGTAGTCCCAACTGAAGGCCAAATTGCACACCAGTGTTCTAAAGATGAGGGCAGTGCTTTTAGCACTGCAAGCATTTCAAGACGCCCTTCCTATAGGCACAGTAGCTATTCAAATAGACAATATGTCAGTAGTTTTGTATATCAACAAACAAGGGGGAACCAAATCTCATCCTTTGTGTCGTGAAGCCCTCAGAGTTTCGCAATGGACAATTTCTTCCAACTGCTTTCTCACAGCAAAGCACATCCCGTGGAGCTCCAATGTGATTGCAAACCAACTGAGCAGAAATATTTTCACGCCTCACAAATGGTCTCTCAATCCTGTAGTGGTGAACAAGATTTTCCATCACTGGGGCCAATTTTGCTGTGATCTTTTTGCCCCTCCTCTGAACAACAAGTGCAGAAGGTATTTTGCCCTAATCTCTCCTCAGGGGGAGTCACTCAGGGACACTCTTCTCCATGATTGGCCCCATGGACTTCTGTATGCCTTTCCCCCAACTCCCCTGATATCGCAATTCCTAAAGAAAGCCAAGTGGATGGAAAATTCAATAATCCTCATTGCATCCTTCTGGCCTCAGCAAGTTTGTTTTCCCTTCCTTTGACCTCATCTCCTTCAGAAACCATAGATTCTGGACCCAGCTCCAGATCTGCTGTCTTATCCAGAGGGCATGGTTCATCCAAATCTCCAACATCTCAAGCTCACTACATGGCTACTCCAATTCCCATGATTGTCAAGCATCCTTCCTTTTCTTCCCCTGACTGACAAATCATTGTGGCTCATCACAAACCTTCAACCACGAAACTGTATCACAGTAAATGGGAAAAATTTGCTAACTGGGCCTTCAACAATGGACTAGACCCTTATACGAGTCCTGTTCATAAGTTTTTGGTTTTTTAGCTATCCTTTACCAATCTGGTTCCTCTGCATCAGCAATTAAAGTTCACCTAGTGGCAATTTTGAACTTTCATATGGGACTCGATGGCGCATCTCTAATGTCAGTAAACAAATAGAATAGTGCCCGTTGTTTATTGGTATTATTTTAGTGCTCTGAATGGGCGGAATTAATAATTCTTCTAAGGCATCTCTAATGTCACACAAACTTTGCAAAGCGCTTTTAAATGGACTCCTAATGTTAAGACCTCCATTTAAAAAACCCATTCCTCCTTGGGGTCTAACTTTAGTCCTTCAGGCCCTTACCATGCCTTCTTTTGAACCATCAGCAACTTGTGACTTAAAGTATTTATCTTGTAAAACTTTATTTTTAGTGGCTATCACATCTGCCAGGAGAATGTCTTTGCTTCAGGCATTGTCCTACAAACCTTCCTAGTTAATATTTCACAAGGATAGGGTTGCCCTTAGGACCAATCCAACTTTTTTACCAAAGGTTGTTTCAGAATCTAACATTAATCAGACCCATCGATTGCCAGTCTTCTTCCTAATTTTTCCAGTAAAGGGGAATACTCCCTTCACTTACTAGTCATCCACAGACAATTACGTTTTTATCTTTACAGAATGAAGGATCTTAGGAAATCTGACCAATTATTTGATGCATTTTCCTCTCTCGCTTTAGGTAATCCAGTCTCAAAGGTTACTTTGGCTAAATGGCTTAGAGACTGTATTACTTTCATCTGTCATTCTAGAGGGCTCCAACTTCCATGCCCAGTTAAAGCCCATTCAACGAGAGCGGTGGCAACTTCTGCAGTTTTTCATGCCAGAGCATCTTTGGAAGATATTTGTGCAGCAGCCACATGGTCATCTCCACATACCTTTGTCACTCATTACAAATTGGATCAAGTCTTGTGGGGACGAGCATCATTCGGCTTGATGGTGCTTAGGAATATTCTTCCATGAGACTTCCTAAGATTAAAGTAGCTGGGGACTCTGTCCCACTGTCAAGGACTGAGTGAAGATTGACAACATGAGATAAAAAAGTTACGTCTTACCATAACGTTCCATCTGTGTTGTCAATGTTCATTAATCCTTGACATCCCCACCCTCCTTCTCCCAACCTGAGAGTCCTAGTGGACCAAATTTTCCATAGCTAGCTTCATATTAAGGATACATTTCTGGTCTCTGATTATTATGTCTATCATTTTAACTATAATTTCTGCTTGTCTATCTACCACCTTGTTGGGACAACTCGATGTGAGGTAATTTTGAGAAGAGTATTATGGGTAGTGCCCGGCTTGAGATCTTGGGAAGGCATGAGTTGGTGTAAACATCCTAGCCAGTTCTGAGGCTTAGAACCGAGCCCACTGTCAAGGATTAGTGAAGATCGACAACACAGATGGAACGTTATGGTAAGACATAACTTTTTCTTGAAGTTGCATAAGAGGATTAGATCCCAATACTGAGTGTTTTGATACCATTGGAGTTGCTTATGTACAGTAGCTCCATTAGTATTGGGTCAGCAGATGCCTTGTGTGCCAGTCACAGGTCACCTCTTAGCAATCTGTAGTATACCAAGTATAGTGATAGGTCTTTAAGTTGGTCCATATAGGACATATTATTTAGGATTTCTGTGCTTTTAGTAACGTGTCTCTGCGAGTGTTCCAGTTGTTACATATGTTTGGCAGATACATGCCAAAGGGGACAATATACTCAATGATTGGCCTAATGAGGATTGAGTAAAGGGAGCAACAATATCTCTTGATCTGGGCACTATTCCTTTGTTTATAAACTGTGCAAAATACTTTCTTATGAAAGTGGACACACGTTGGTCAAAATTTAGGTCACTGTCCACATAACTTCCCAAATCCCAAACTACTGTGTCAATGCTTAGGGATGTAGTGTCAATGTAGAAGTTTCCTAGGTAGAGCAAAAGATACAATAATGCATTTTTTTGGCATTTAGTTTCAGTCCATGATTTTGGCACCAGTTATTTGTTTGTGACAAATCTTCCTGCAGGATGGCTATGATATTTGGGGATTCAGTGGCTGCTCCTAGCTTGCAGTTATTTGCAAACTAAGTCAGCCAGAGCCCTTTGAAATTATTATTATTATTTTTTTTTACTTCAAAGAAGTAGATGCCAAATAGGAGAGGTGCCAGCACTGAACCATGGGGGGGGGGGGGGGTATCAGTAGTCAACTGGCCTCTTTGTGGAGTTAGCTTCCTTTATTTTGATTTCTTAGGTCCTATCTGTGAGCTGTGCATAATATAGGGGCTTATTTAGCTTTTCTACTATGCCCGAGTGGGAAGTGTGTCAAACATATTGGCCAGGTTGAGGTATGTGGTGTGTACCATTTTACATGGATACATTGCTTTGGTGAATTTTTCAGAAAAAAATCCACCAAGTTGAGTAAGCACATTTTTAAGGAAATACATAAAATCCAAAATGTTAACATTACTCAAAGAAACAGATATGCAAAAAAGAGTACAAACTTGAGAGGGAGATAGATGAGAAATAGCACTGGAGTAACACATGGAGGTATTAATTCACAGACAAGGTAGTAACCATAGCAACTATATTTCCAAATGAAATAAATCATACTACAGAATTCTAAGTGCAAGAAACAGGCAAAAGCCTCTTCTAATCACAATGCCTGGGAGGAGCGGTAGGTAAGAAAAAAGACTGACCATTAATTCTGATCTGTAGCCCCTTTAATAGACCAGGAAGTGGCTGACCTGGATGGATCTTTAACTGTTATATACATTTTGTGCCTCTTTAATTCTTATATTTTTTCCTTAATCATTTCATGCCCTCAGATGGCAAGTCTTTTTAATGTCTACACATCTTAACAGTGTTTACATGCCGCCCATTTTTGTTCTGACTACTACAAATTTATTCACTGTCATTTATTTGTTGTACATGTTCACTGTATTTCATCTATCTGTTTACTCCCTGTGTGATTATTCAATATATTTTGAGTTTTTATTCATGACTCAGGAATTCACAGTTTATTTTCAGTTTACTGCAGATACGTCTTACCTGTTTATTTCTGATACTTGTTCAGCAAGACTTCCTTTTGTCCCAACATTTTCCAGTCTTTTTAGTTACTCACACTTTGTTTGTTCTGCTTAAATTGCTCTTAAATTTATATATATATATACACACACGCTGGAGAATTTAATTATGTGGCAGTTTGGTTTGTAATGAAATAAGGTTCAGGTTAAGAGACTGCATTCCGTAAAGATGGTTTCTGAACAGTAATAAAAATACTCAAGTAGCAAAATGTTTATATACAGCTGTCATATTACAGGAGACAGAGTTGAGCCAGATGGCTACCTATCGTCATATGTTCGTACAGTTTATAGTCATACTTTGATGCTCATTAAATGTCCTATTTTCCCATATGCCAGTTTTGGAATAAAACATGCTTGAATTATCTAAATTTCTGCAGGCCCAGTCCTGCCTTTGACAGTACTGGATTTGTAAGACACTTTGCTTTTCTTCAGACCTTTTCTTAATGGAAACTACATTCATAATGTCACACACTGCTGTACCTGACTGGCTAATGATGACAGACCATCTGTGTTAAGCACTCATATCAGATAACTTTTTAGACAAAGCAGATTTATACTGCTGCATTAAGGAACTGACTTTTTTTCTACAACCCCCTCCCTCCCTGGATGCTGTTGTTGATACTGCTATGCCATTAGCTGCATTATTGCAGTTCTAATGAAGCTTTCTCAGTCTTAGGTTTTGCTATTACGACATCTCG